>NC_143557.1:40385250-40536125 GCF_054136105.1 Typopeltis vanoorti
ATCTAACAAATATACTAACTATATTTGCATCTTGTACACCAACTTATCATGTAGTAATCTTGTTTGCTAATGATGCAAAATTAGGAAGAGCGATAGTCAATTCAGATGAAGTAGATATCTTGGAGGACAACTTAAACAGGCTGCCAGTATGGACTAAGGTAAATGGCTGTCAGATTAACGTGAGTGTAAGTTGATGCACTTCGGGAGGGTGAGATCACATGCTGTATACTTATTGATGGAACTGAACTGCAAGAAATTGATGGGGCAAGGGATTTGGAGTTATTGTGGACAGAGAACTTAAGTTTAAAGGGCAAATTGCAAAGCTCGCCAAAACATCACATCAAATTTACATGGTTGTTGAAGAACACACTAATAAGCAGGGATAAGGACATTATTGTTCCACTTTATAAGGCATTAATAAAACCGCATTTGGACTATTGCGCACAGATCTGGTCACCTGGATTTCTTGGTGATGAAGAAATGATGGAGAGGAGTCAGAGGCGAGTTACAAAGATTGATGCAGGTCTATGGGATGTTTCCTATGAGGATAGATTGAAGATCTTTGGACTCCAAAAACTAGCTGATAGGCGTAGGAGAGGAGATATGATAGAGGCATATAAATTATTAAAGGGATTTTATAGGATTGATACTGATGACATTTTTAAGACCAGTGCAGGAAGGGAGAGAACGAGGGGCCATCCTTCCCTGGAGATTATGCAAGAGTGTGGTTAACAAGGGTGTTAGGACTATATTTTTTGCTTGGAGGGTTGTGAATGGTGGAATGCATTGCCAGAGGTGGTTGTGAGTGCTTCGTCTGTGAATGAATTTAAGGAGAAGTAGGATAGGTATTGTGTAAATAATGGTCAATGTATCAATGTAGGATCTCCCATGATGAATCTTTTGAGTCCATGGAGACACGGTTATAATAATAATAATAATCTATCAAACACTTTTGCAAAGTCTGAGAATATCACTGTATATGACTGTATATCACTGTATACGACTTGCCACTTTATCATAAAATGCAAGTAAATTACTAAAACAGGACCTACCTTTTACAAATCCATTCTGATCATCATAAAGAATGGTATGTCCATCAATCCAATTCTGCATTCTACTCCTTATTGATCTCTCCAACACCTTCATCACAACTGCAGTTATACAGACTGGCATATAGTTGGAGACTTCTGTTTTAGAACCGTGCTTGTGGAGTGATACTATTTTGCATTCTTTCCACTCCTTGGGAACCCTACCAACTGCAAGACTTTCATTAAATAACCAGGTAAAGGGCATAATGAACTATGGTGCACATTCCTTTAGAATATGTGATATGTCATCCATTCCCACAGCCTTATTCACATCTAACAACCCAACCAACATCTGATACACCGCTTTCTTTTAAGATTACACTATGAATGCTGATCACCATGCAACCTTAAAAAGAATTGTCATAATCCATGGAGATTTGACCAACAAGCAATGCAGCCACTATGGTAAGATGAAAATATCTGTTTTTATGTTAATTAATCAGCTAGCCTTTCTAGAATGAACTAGAGACAGCAAATTAATACCCAACTGCGTTAAGTTAAAAAAAAAAAAAGTTTACTTCAACAAAGTTTACTAAAGCACTCCCTATTTATGTCCGTTTGGAAAAAGCTTTGAGAGAACAGATCCACGAGGCTCGCCAAAACTTAGCAGTTACACAATCCCGCATTTTATGACAAAAATTAGAGCTGTTGGAAGTTTTTTCCACTTGGTTAGACTATAAATTATATATTTAGTTTAATCCTTTATCCAAGTGTAAGCAAACAAAGTTTGCGCTTGAAGTATCTTCAGGACTGGGGAAACTCGTGGCAAAGGTGGACTAAGTTCTCATCACTTTACTTAGTATCCCATAATGCAAAGCACATCTCCTTGCAGACATGTATAATGCTATGCATTATGGGAAGGGTCCTACTCAGACTGGTTTCGACCTTTATTGAGGTCTCTTCAGTGGGAGCCAGACCCAGAGGATAAAGGATTAAACTAAGTATATAATTTATAGTCTAACCAAGTGGGAAAAAACTGCCAACTTTCTCTAACACAGATAACGTGTGACACCCTTTTGGCAACTGGCATATGAAAATATGAGTTCCGCATTGCTTCAACCTTGGTATCACCTCTGGGTCTGGCTCTCACTGAAGAGACCTCAATAAAGGTCGAAACCGGTCTGGGCAGTGACTCTTCCCATAATGCTTAGCATTATACATGTCTGCAAGGAGATGTGCTTTGCATTATGGGATACTAAAGAAAGTGTGAGAACTTAGTCCACCTCTGCCACGAATTGCCCCAGTCCTGAAGATACTTCAGGCTCAAACTTTGTTTGCTTGCACTTGGATAAAGGATTAAACTAAATACAGTAAAACCCTGTTTTTACGTTCCTGCAATTTACGTTTTCCTGCGATTTACGTCATTTTCCGTTGGTCCCTTCTTAAGACCTATTTTTATGATATAATGACGTTGCTTTCGGGTGTAGTTTCATTTCCGCTATCACGGTGACTTGCATGCTTGTAGCAGTAATGTAGTGATGAGCAGTACCGTGATTTTTCAATTGATAATGCAGAATTTCTAATACATAATTTAGCTTGTGAAAGTTGCTTTCAAGTTGCGGTGGTGGATCCTTGTTTATTTGAAATAAACAAGTCAGATATACTGACTTGTTTATTTCAACTTCGCATCACACAGATTCAGAATCTGTGCATGCACTATCAACTTCCACACTTTGCAGACACAGTTCCTCTGCAATCATTAACAGCACTCTCCCTTCTCTTTTCACATCTCTGTCCTTCCAGAAGATTATATATCCTTCTAATTCTATTCCTGACATCACAACCTCCTCAGACAACCAAGTTTCCCTTATTCCAATTATTTTTGGGCCGTCTCAATCAGTGCAACAAACTCAGCTGTCTTGTTTCGAATACTCTTTACATTTGTGTATAAACATAACAGTTGCTGTGTGTTTGAGGGCCATTCTACCAGCACCAATATTCTCTATTCTAGCTGCTATAGTACACCTCTCTCTCTCTCTCTCTCTCTCTCTCTCTCTCTCTCTCTCTCTCTCTCTCTGGTTTGACCACTCCCATTTTCCTGATACTGACTGTGATTTCCATTGCTACCTGTCTCATCCTCACCTTTATGCATTCCATCATCTTGTGCTGCTGCAACCACAACTTAAACTTCATATCCATCTTCCTCCTGCTGTACACTCTGTTGATTTGTGCTATCCTGTTTCACAGGTAGATGCTGATCATTTGCTACATTAACTTCTTGACTCTGTGCCTTCTCAGAAAACAATAGCCTTTCTAAATGCCCAACACCAAACCCATTCAAATGTAATCCATCAGCTTTATACCATTCCAACTTCCCTTCAAATTCACTCCACAGATTTACAAATTGAACCCCCTTTGCCTCACACAACTCAGCCATCTTACTATTCATTATCTCCGCTCTCCTTCTCAATTCACTGTTATCATATCTGGGCAACAAGCCTATGACTTTCCCAACAACACTATTCTTCTTTACCTGCTGCAACAACTTCCTCAAGTTTCTATCAACATTCTTTTTCTCCCCAACTAAGTTGTTTGTGCCCATGACTACCACTAATTTTGATGTCTGGTATTTCCTTTTCTTCAACACATCAGTTATTTGCTTTATTGTTTCACCAGGAAAGCATGTTTTGTGCACTTTATTAGTAATCACACCTCTGATGATGAAGTCCTCATACACTGATATACGACCATCCTTTGACTCTTTCTTTATAATATTAACTTCCTCCTTCTCCTTGTTTAATGCTTTCTTCCAAATGCTTTATTTCGCTTTTCATTTTCACTAACTCCTGCTGAAGCTCTTCTACTATGGTCCCAATGTTTGTTTTCCTCTAATCACTC
The DNA here is from genome assembly GCF_054136105.1 of Typopeltis vanoorti. Taxonomy (NCBI): domain Eukaryota; kingdom Metazoa; phylum Arthropoda; class Arachnida; order Uropygi; family Thelyphonidae; genus Typopeltis; species Typopeltis vanoorti. The sequence goes on from NC_143557.1 coordinate 40,389,177, forward strand.
TAATCTATCCAGACACTTTTCACATACGGTAACACTTTCCTTCTTTTCGTTTACCCAAACAGTTCACAGATCTTTCATATTTTTTGGTGCATACATATAGCAGTTTTCGCAATGCATCCAGTGCGAAAAATCCAAGCCAGAGCCAGACTTTTGTACAGAAGCCTTCCGTGCTGCTGATGTACATTTCTTTATGGATAGCATCTTCAGAAGCCGAAGCAGTACAACAAACAAATAGCAAAACACAATATAAACAACAAAAAATTTCAACAACAACACCACCACTGAAGGACACTTGTATCCAAACTGAAAAAAATTAGCACAATTTGTGACAAAAAGCCATACTATACACTAATTAAAAAAACACTTTTTTTTAGCATAGCTCAAATCTACTACTACGTTCACTCGCAACACTAGCGACACTTTCCTATTAGCAGTATAGATTAGTTCCTAATCTGTTAGCATGGGCAAATTCGAACAGTTCTTTCACCGATGTTGCGTTCATCTTAACCAGACTTGCCACATTTAGGGCTAACTCTCATACTGTTTCTCACTTTTGCATTATAGCTCCTAAGATGTAAAGGACATCTCTCCTTGGTAGGCAGTCCAAAACAATTTGTAAATTTTCATAGGATTCCTCACTGTCTACATCAGGCCTGTGTGGGGGTGCAGAAACTTCCAAAATTAACACATTGGTAGGATGAGCCTTAAGTCGAATACAAAGTATCCTGTCCTTAATGGAATTATAACCAGGAAGGGTTTTTGCCTCAACTCTCTTCAGTATCACAGCTACTCCATGATGCTTTGAGTCACCTCCTGAATAGACAACTAGCTTACCATCCTGTCTTTTATAGTGATCTTCTCCATTCCATCTGGTCTCTAATTCCCAGATGCCAATTTTATACCTCTCCATCTCTTTACAGACAATATCAAGAGTACACATTTGTAGACCCCCAAACATTCCATGTGCCTATGTAAAATTCCACTGTAAGATTAATCCTATACCTTCTATATTCCTTATTCACAATTCTGAGAATAGGAGTAAACAAAAAAAAAAAACATGCTGAATATATTTTCTGATTTTGAATTTGAATGGGACCGTCATCATTACAAAATACAAGGATGCTGGATGCAAGGGAGTAATGGATTCATTGCACATAAATACTATAAATATCAAGTAAAAGAACATAAGTACTTAGTACTTGAGTACTTAGCATTGAATACATGAAATAGGGCATTCTTATTTGCTGAACCACATTTAAGGTATGTATCAGCATAAGGTTTGTCAAGTAACTTAAAGCATTACTTAAGTTAACTTAAGACAATCTTGAAATGCTTACCTTTGATAGCTTTAGATTCACTAAATTCGTTATGTAAAGTCCTCCTTGACTTACAGTGCACAATACTAAATGTGTCTTCATATTTTCCTTGAGCACAAACATTTACAGTTCACATTTCCTTGAGTATAGACTTAAAGTTCTCAAACTAAAGCTTGGGGGATAAGGGTAGTTCTTATTGGGAGTATTGGTTGACTGGCACATATTTCATGCGAAATATGACCTTTTGCATATTTCAGCATTGTGCAGGCTAAATGAAATCTCCACCTGCTTTGAAAACACAAAAGTTGGGATAATTTGTAGTTGGAAGGTTATGCTTTTGGTAAGTGTGTTGTGACATGTTCTGACTGATTAATCATTCTCTACCTTAATACCATTATAGACTTCAACATTCTGCAGGTTTCTGTTTATTATTCGGTGTTTTTATTCTTTATCATTTCCAATTACAATTCTCAATTCTCGTTTGCAACTTCCTCCTCCTTTCTTTCTTCCCTCTCCTTTTTAACAAAGAGATCCTAGCGGTTCTTCTTTCATGAACAACATTGCAATTGACTGTCATCATTATTATTCTGATTATTATTTATATGGGTACTCCATTTATACGAGTCAAAAGACATTGCAGGAGACCCACACTATCTATTAACACTAACTATTGTGGATCTCCTTAAACTTATTCACATCGATCTCTGGCAATCCATTCTACTCATTTACACTCTCCAAGTAAAGAACCTAGTTCACACACCCTTACTAACCACACTCTTACACAACTTCCAAGTGTGCCTCTTGTTTATTCCCTGGTTCCCATGTATTGAAAAATTTCTTTTGTGTCATTCTTATAGAATTCCTTTAGTAATTTATAAGTTTCTGTCATATCCCCTCTCCTCCATCTGTTAGCTAAACTGCAACCCACATACCTTCAATCTATCCTCATTCCACAGACTTGTTACGAGCTTGATTACTCGTCTCTGAATCCTATCCACTACCTCCCAGTCCCTAGAAATGCAGGTGACCAAATCTGTGCATAATACTAAACATGTAGCCAAATCATAGCCTGATAAAGATGGATAATAACATCCTTATCTGAGCTATTTTACCAACTCTTGCAATGTGTCCTTTGAATTTCAAATCTCGATCCACCATCATCCCCATATCTCTAGCCTCATCAATTTCCTGTAATCTAGTATCATCAATATGATACTAGATTACTAGTATTACATACTAGAAGTATGTAATATTTTCATTACAAAGCGCATTACCTTACATTTTACAAGATTAAATTGACAGTCATTGTCCTTTGCTCATACCATACTGCTAATTTATTTAAATCATCCTGAAAATATCTATATCACTATCAAATTGCCCTGCACAGTTTTGAATCATCAGCAAACAACTGAATATCACCCTCCCTCCTCCTCAAATCTTCCACTACATTATTAATGTACAAATTAAAAAGTAGTGGTCCTAGTACAGAGCCTTGGGGCACTCCACTATCATCCCTATATATGGGATGATAATAGATTTGGAGACTATTATTATCATCCCTATATATGGGATGATAATAAGGTTGGCATCTATATAATATATATAGTAGAGTTAAAAAGGAAGAAAGAGCAAAAACAGGAGTAAGTTATGTATATTATTTCTAGGAAAACTAGTAAGAATTACTAAGGAGTAAGAGCAGGAATAAGAATTTTTATTCACAAATCAATTTTAAAAATATTACATATACTTTTTACAATTTTTACAACTTTTTACAAACTATTACAAATACTTTTTTTTTTATCATACAAAATATCACATTATAAATACACCCTCAAGGGCTCACTTTAGTGAGTACGGGTGTGGCAAACCCTAGGTACCTGATGCTGGACCATGCCTTACTTCATGTAACATACATCTGTTATATTATCTGTAGACTAGTCCCTCCCCTTCTTTCTTTCCTTCTTTCTTTTCTTCTTGTTCCTTCCCCCAATGTTATTAGAGTATTCGAGGGCTAGGAGTGAAAATATTTCCTATTTTGCCATTTCATTTCATCTTATGCAGTGGGAGTCAGCCTATCCTAGTAGGTGGAAGTTCCAACCCACCTGGTCAATGTGAGATGAATTGGGGGACAAAACTTCTGAGATATATGGAAAGGGCCTCTGCAACCCTACCACTTTTTTCTTGAGGTGATTTCACTCCAGAATGCTAATATGATTGTGCCTTATAATACATCTCATGCTGCATTGGTTGTCACCACGTTCAGGACTTAGGGCAGACGGTCAAAAAGTATATTATATCTCCAACAAAAATATGATACTGTGAATGAGGAATACAGAAGGTATAGGATTAATCTTAGAAGGGAATTTTACACAGGCACATGGAATGGTCGGGTTCTACAGATGGATATTCTTGAGATTGTCTGTAAAGAGATGGATAGGTACAAAATTGGCATCCTGAGAATTACAGAGACCACATGAAATGGAAAAGGTCACTTCAAAAGACAGGATGGTAAGCTAGCTGTTTACTCAGGAAGTGACTCAAAGCATCATGGGGGTAGCTGTGATACTGAAGGCAGCTCAGCAAGAAGCATTCTTGGTTATAATCCCGTTAATGATAGGATATGTTCTATTAGACTTAAGACTCAGCCTACCAAATGTATCCATCGTGGTAGTTTATGTACCCCACATGGATAGGTCTGATTAAAACAGTGAGGAATTCTATGAAAACTTGCAGACTGTTTTTTGGACTGCCTACCAAGGAGAGACATACTTTACATCTGGGGACTTAAATACAAAAGTGGGAAAGAGTATGAGAATGTGGCATGTTTGATCTGAGTGAACGTAATACTCGTGGTGAAAGACTGTTGGAATTTGCCCATGCTAACAAATTAGTTATTACCAATACATGCTTCCAGAAACACCCATGATGGACCTATACTTGGTATCTAACATTGATAGATCAAGGCAGGTACAATTTGGAGGAAAATTATTGATAGGAGTTAGTAATGATGTAAACTTTTCATATGGTACCATTTTATATATTCTGTATATCTCTTCCTCCTCCTCTCTTCCTTCCAAGTGTGCATGTCAAGAATTTTGATGATGATAGAAAGTGCACATAAGATTGTAAAGGATAAAGGAATTAAAATAACATATCAGCAAAAATAAAAATCTGTTGAGAAAGATAATTAGAGATGGAAAAGAAATATGGTAGAACTTACAGAAATATATCAGGTAAAATATTAAAGTTAAAAGGCAAATTATAAGGAAATACAGGTAACAAATAAAAATATTTTTATTATTATTACACAGGCATATTGGAGTCTGAGGTATCATCATCTGTACTAATTGTTGTTGATGCCCATTTAACAAAATGGGAGAGAAAAAGTTAACAAAACAGGTTAACTTTTTAGTAGGAAAAAGACCAAGCTCATAACTTTTCCTTAAATTTGTTAAATTTGTTTGCCTACAGAGCACTCAGTCTTATCCCATTCTACTCATTTACCACTCTACAAGCAAGAGAAATCTAGCCCTTACACTCTTCCTAACCACACCTTTTTTATAACTCCAAGGATAAACCCTTGTTCTCTCCCATCCAATATGTTGGAAATTTCTCCTATCTAAAACCCTTTTAGTGACTTATGTTTTTATCATATCCCTTCTTTTATGCCTGTCAGCTCTACTTTGTAACAGACTTAGTCTGCCCTCATAGGTAGCACTTCACAGATCAATCCTCCATTTGATCACTCACCTCTAAATCCTCTCCACAGGCTTCCAAATCTTGTCATATTAAAAACTTTATAAAAAGGGATAATAACTTCCTTGTTCCTGCTTGTCAGTGTTTCTTAACATCCAAGTGATCCTTCGACATACTTTGTCCCCTTTTGTAATATATCTTCTGAATTAATTCTGTTTACCATTACTTCCTGCATCCCAAACTGCATCAATTTTTGAAAATAGAGAAGTTTTTAATGGAAATACTAAAAGATGTATCTGTTATCAGCCAGTTTAATTATGATAGTGTTCATAGGCTAGTAAGATCAAGGATAAAAACAAATATCAAAAGAGAGAGTGATTGAAAGTGGTAATGAAAAACCCACACTAGAGTGAAGATATAAAAATACCATAATGCTAACTTTGAGGAAATAATGGAAGGAAAGAAGTATGAATAAATTGGGCTTATCTGATAGAATGGAGGAAATGCTTCAACAATATAAGTTACTGAAATAGAGAGCCAAAAGGCTTCACTTCGGCAATGCAAAATTATTCAAATTAACTAGATATTGAATCCAACATTATTTCAAAGCCGAATAGAGAAACTACAAGAGTTTCAGAGAAACTGCAAGAGTTTCATGGCGAATATAGATAGAAACTATAAAAGTTTCGGCGGATTCAAGCGTAAGCAAACCTTTTCATGACAGGGGCAACTCGTAGTAAAGTGGGTTAAGCTCTGATCACTATCCTTAGCATTTTCTCATAATGTAAAACACATCTCCTAGGAGATGTATGGTGTTATACATTATGGGGAAGGGGGTCACTACCCAGACCGGTTTCAACCTTTGTTGAGGTCTGATCAGTGAGTAGGCAGACCCAAAATTGTAAGTACTCAGGTTGTAGTGATGCAGAGATTATACTTTACCATATGAATGGCATCACAAATGGCACCAAGAATTACTGAAATAGAGAGCCAAAAAGCTTCGCTTCAGCAATGCAAAATTATTCAAATTAAGTGGATATTGAATACAACATTATTTCAAAGCCGAAAAGAGAAACTGCAAGAGTTTCATGCCGAATATAGATAGAAACTATATATAAGGTAAGAAAATCATTACCAGCAAATCGAATATCTAGAGAAATATTTACTTTATGGACACGTGATCTAATCAAAAAAAAAAAAAAAAGGAAGGATTAAAGAAAAGTAGATAAAGAAGTAGCAAAGGCAATATAGAATTTGTGAAAATGCAAAAATTAGTTAGAAAATAAATAAATGACAGAAAATATAATTTAAGAACAATTCAGAACATAATAGAACCCCCAACAAAAAAAAAGTCTTTAAAAATTATCAAACAACGGTTACATGGAAGAAAAAAAAAATCCAACATTGAAAAAGAACCAAGGAATAGTACAGTATCACACAAAAGAAATAATGAAAGTATACACGAGTTTTAGGGACCTATATGCAGGCAAGGAAACAGATACAAATCCTCTACTGTATTTATGATGATGGAGAACCATCCATCATGATAGACGAATTATGGCAAACACTAAAAGTCAGCAAAGAATAATAAAAATCATAGTGAAGATGGCATATTATCAGAACGCACAAAATCAGGTGGTTCAGTTTCATAAGGTCATGATGTTCAATGATATTTTAATTACAGAAAAAATTGCAATACAGTGGCATAAATAATTGATTATCTTATTACATAAAAAGGGCAGCAGAAATGGTATCAGTAACTATAGATCAATCAATTTGCTACCACAATTGTACAAAATGTTTATATATCCATTATACTGAATAGAATCACAAGATTTATGGATGATGCACAGCCATATGAACAGGCAGGATTCAGAGCAAGATTTTTTACAGTATTATTATTATTATTATTATTCGTGACACCTCCAAGGAGTCCGAAGACTCATCGCAGGACACCCACTATACAACTGTCTCCACCACTACACCGAACCTCTACTACCAATCATCTCCATCAACGCCATCTACCGCCCACCACAACTAGTATTTTTTGTCTGTAAATATAAAAGTATGTCATGTTCACGCTATTAACCAAGCAAAAACAAATGAATATAATCTTTTTCCATTTGTGTCTATAGATTTTGAAAAAGTCATTGATTTTTTATATCAGTCAGAAATAATAAACAGCTTAAAATAATCTGTATATCAAAATTCAGCAGCCAATATAAAGTTAGAGCATCAGGGAAAGGAATTTGGTATTGGGAGAGGAGAGGAGTAAGGCAAGGAGATCTTATATCACCCAAATTGGTTTGTGTTACATTAAAAGAAGTCTTTCAGAATGTCTCATGGGAAAACTATGGAATTACATCAATGAAAAAATCTCAATCACTTATATTTTGCAATTGACATTGTTCTTTTAGCAAACAGTAAAGAAGAAATCAGGAAATTCTAAATAACCTTGACAGAGAATGCAGGATAAAAGGTTTAAAGAAAGATTACCATAACTAATGATAAATTCAGATCAGATTGAACTGATATTAGCAAATACTTACACAAAGAAAGCATTTTGGCTGTATAAAGATTATCTGTTAGAAGACTTACCCGTATGCTTAAAAAGAAAGCTATTTAATATGTGCATCACTTCCATAAATATAAATGGCTGAAGACAGGTTGCATGTGAACCCAGAAAGCTTTGGAAAGAAGAATGCTCCTTATATATATATATATATATATATGTAGAAAGTTTTTTACCTTGGGTATAATATATGTTAAAGGTGCACAAATAAATTACTGAGATAAAGAGTCAATAGGCTTCACTTCAGCCAAGTAAAGTTGAGTTTTTTATTCGGCTAAGAAATAATGTTGGAGTCAATATCCACTTAATTTGAATAAATTTACTTGGCTGAAGTGAAGCCTATTGGCTCTTTATCTCAGTAATTTATTTGTGCACCTTTTGACGACTCGTACAGTAAAGAAATAAGCTTTGTATTACTCCAACTTCAGTATTTACATCTAGGTCTACCTACTCACTGACGAGACCTCAAAAAAAGATCGAAACCGGTCTACGTAGTGACTTTCTCCTATAATGTATAACAGCATACATCTCCTAGGAGTTGTGTTTTACATTATGGGAAAATACTAAGGACAGTGATCGGATCTTACTCCACCTTTACTACGAGTTGCCACAGCATGTACCACCTTTTGACTTACGCTTGGACTCGCCAAACTTGTATAGTTTTCTATATTCGGCATGAAATTCTTAGATAGATTTTCTATCTTTGAGTTTCTTATTTGGCTAAGAAATAATGTTGGATTCAATATCCACTTAATTTGAATAAATTTACTTAGCCGAAGTGAAGCTTATTGGCTCTTTATCTCAGTAATAATGATTGAATGTCTGAAAGATGGAATGTCTCAAAGACAAGTAGCTAGATTACTAAAATGTGCTTAAAGTACTGTATCCAACATTTGGGAAAAGTATCGCTCAACTAATAGTGTAAAAAACATGCTTCAAAGTGGACATCCACATTCCACGTCATGCAGACAGGACAGAAAACTGGCTGAACTTGCAAAAAACCATGTGCCCTTCAACATCACAACTACTTATGCTGCATGGTCGAACTACAGAGTGACTGTAAGTGACTTCACACAATACAATATGAGCTCAATGTTCAAGAATTTCACTTTTGCAGAGCAAAAACCAAACCTTTTTTGACAAAGCAACACAAAAAAGCATGTTTCCAGTGCATAAAAATCATGTAAATTGGGAATTTGACTGGAAAAAAAAGTCTTTTAGTGACAAATCTCGAATTTGCTTGGAATTGGTGATAATAACGGTACCTTTGTATGGAGAAGAGTTGGTGAAAAGTTCTTTCTTTGATGAGTGCATTAATACCGAGGCTAAATTTTCACCCTCATTTACCGTTTGGAGTTGCATGAAATCATAAGATGTTGGAAAACTATGCATCATGTTACGTACAGTCAACTCCAAAGCCTACGAAGAACTTTTAAAGCATTTTTTGGTTCTTTTATCGAAAAATGGTTCTAGAATTCCAATGACTTTGTTTTCAAGATGATAATGCATCTTGTCACTGCAGCAGACGAATCAAGAACTATCTGCGAAACAATAGAAACACTCCAATTAAAACTATGACTTGGCCTTTGAACAGCCCAGACCTTAATGCAATCAAAAATGTTTGGAATATTTTAAAGTGAAAAATCGACACCAAAAGGCCCATGAATGTCATCGAATTATGTCATGCAGTCACGGAAAGCTGTAGAGAGATTCTGCCAACTGACTGTCAAAAGCTTAGAGTCCATGTCACGAAGGATGAAAACTGTCATTTAGGCTAAAGGAGGAATAATAAAATACTGAGTTTGATAATCAGATATATATTTCCTGATCAAAGAATGATCACATAATTTTTTTTCTTCATTGTTTTATTTTCTAGTCACCTAATTTCTGGTTAAAAGTAACTATAAATTTTTTTTGTGATAAATTTTATTTCTTTTTAACCTCATTTATATTCATAACTGTTTATGTAATGTAATGAGGAAAAATAAATCCTAATATACAGGGTGTTCGGGATAAATTTGACATATTTATAATTAATTATATTTTTCCGTAAGTTACATGTATTAACACACACTTCTCTTCATTTAAAAGTTTGGACCCTTCTTCATTCATATACAAGATGTCAGAAAGGATGGATAGCTGGAACCCACCTGAATCATGGAAGAGAATAACTTGTATCATGATGATTCGTGCCCGCCATCAAAATAAGGATATTACGACTGCTGCCCAATGCTCCCTGAATACAGTAAAAACAATCAGGCATGAACTAGAGACTTGCAATGGTGACTACGAGGATGTAGCAAGAAGAAAGATCCCTAGCAGACGATCTGATTGCGTTCGTACAGCAGAATTCCTCGCAAATCTGCAGGAACAGGTGTTGAAGAACCCTGGCATTGGAATTCGGGCTTTGTTCGTGGAGTTGCTAACTGTAGTCAAGCCCTGGATAACAAGGGTAGCCAATGGTAGGCCGTATGTATGGCAGCAGGATTCGGCCCCTTGCCACACCTCTGGGAAAAGTCAAAAATGGTTGTCTGAAAATTTCTACGACTTCACCAGTCCAAATGTTTGGCCTCCAAACTCCCCAGACCTTAACCCCATGGATTATTTTGTATGGGGCGCAGTTGAAAAAGACACCAATCGCACTTCCAGTAATACAAAAGCCCAGTTAATGGATAAAATTAAAACAGTTTTTGCGGCCCTTCCCAGGGAGACTGTAGCATCAGCTTGTTCGAGGTTCCGAAGCAGAATTGAAGCTGTGATCGATGCTAATGGTGGTTATTTTGAGTAAATCTTGTTGATAGTATTGTAATTAACTCTGCCTGTAATGTTTTTTTGTCAATTCATTAAATTTAATAGATACAAAGAAGATTTTCTTTTTCCTTACGAAACTGTCAAATTTATCCCGAACACCCTGTACATATGATGTTAGTATTACAATTGTTGATAGGATACATTTTGCCAGGGATTGTATGACTTCTACAGGGAATTATCATTCTAACATCACCAACCAATATCTCAAAATAATATGAGGGTGGTCTGAAACATTCTTGGCCTCTACCATAGATGGCAACACTATTGGCACAATTTTTTTTTCTAAGTTGGTGCATCTGTCATAAGCATCCATGCGAAATTGCAAGTCATTATATCAAGTAGTTTGTTTTATACAGCTATCTGAAGCAAAAATGTTGTCTGTATCATGAAATGGATAACATTGAGTATCGTGTGGTTATAAAATTCTTTGTAAAAGAATGTTTAACACCAAAAGAAATTCATTCGAAGTTCATAAAAGTTTATGGGCACTCTTCTCCTTCGTTCATTTTCAATAATTAAGAAATGGGCTGCCAAGTTTAAACATAGCCATACCAGCCTTGAAGATGATTAACCTGAAGGACGTCCAAAAACTGTAACAACACCAGAAATCATTGATCAAGTGCACAATATGGTATTGGATGACCAGCAAGTCAAAGTTCGTGAAATTGCTGAGACTATAGGCATTTCAAAAGAACGTGTAGGATATATTTTGCATGAAGATTTGCAAATGAAAAAGCTTTGCAAGATAGGTGCTGTGCTTTCTCACAGCAGATTAAAAACCTACTTGCATGAAAATCTCTGAACAGTGCTTGGAGCATGCATTTTAACAAGAATAAAACTGATTTTGTGCATTGATTTATTACTATGGATGAGACCTGGATTCACCATTACATCCCAGAATTCAAACAGCAGTCAAAACAGTGGACAGAAGCCAGTTGTTCAGTGCCAAAGAAGACAAAGTAGGTTTCATCAGCAGGAAAGGTCATGGCATCGGTGTTTTGGGATGCTAAAGGCATTTTGTTTATTAATTATCTTGAAAGTTTATTTTTCACTTGGTTAGAGTATAATAAATTTAGTTTAATCCTTTATCCAAGTGTGAGCAAACAAAGTTTGCGCCTGAAAGGTCAAAACTAGTCTGGGTTGTGGCCCTTCTTTTAATGCATAACATTACACATATCTGCAGGGAGATGTGTTTTGCATTATGGGAGATACTGAGATAGGAGTGTTGGTATCTTGCTCCACCTTTGCAAGGAGTGCCCTGGTGTTGTATCACCTTACCCCAGTCCTGAAGATACTTTCAGGTGCAAACTTTGTTTGCTCACACTTGGATAAAGGATTAAACTAAATTTATTATACTCTAACCAAGCGAAAAATAAACTTTCAACATCTTTCTCTAAATCCAGAGTAATTTATTAAAAAAGGGTGGCACACCATTTGGCAATTCCTATAGGTAGAGATGACCTGCTAATGCTTCTGCCTGGTATCTCCACTTGGGACTGGCTCCCACTGAAGAGACCTCAATAAAGGTCGAAACTAGTCTGGGTTGTGTCCCTTCCCTTAATGCATAACATTAGACATATCCGCAAGGAGATGTGTTTTGCATTATGGGAGATACTGAGATAGGAGTGTTGGTAGCTTGCTCCACCTTTGCAAGGAGTGCCCTGGTGTTGTACCACCTTACCCCAGTCCTGAAGATACTTTCAGGCGCAAACTTTGTTTGCTCACACTTGGATAAAGGATTAAACTAAATTTATTATACTCTAACCAAGTGAAAAATAAACTTTCAACATCTTTCTCTAAATCCAGAGTAATTTATTAAAAAAGGGTGGCACACCATTTGGCAATTCCTATAGGTAGAGATGACCTGCTAATGCTACTGCCTAGTATCTCCACTTGGGACTGGCTCCCACTGAAGACACCTCAATAAAGGTTGAAACTAGTCTGGGTTGTGGCCTGAAAGTATCCTGAAGATACTTTCAGGTGCAAACTTTGTTTGCTCATACTTGGATAAAGAATTAAACTAAATTTATTATAATTATCTTGAAAAGGGTTAAACAATATCCGGGGAATGTTATTCTGATTTTTTAACCAAACTAGACATTAGAAAAGACCCGGTTTAATTTATCCAGAGTTATTTATTAAAAAAGGGTGGCACACCATTTGACAACTCCTATAGGTAGAGATGACCTGCTAATGCTTCTGCCTGGTATCTCCACTTGGGACTTTTTGCAGAAGAAAAAAAATGATCTTTCATCTGGACAATACACCTTCCCACAAAGGTGTTTTGGCAATAGGAAAATTATGGGATCTGCACTATGAATTGTTGGAACATCCACCCTATTTCCCCAGATTTGGCTCCCTCTGACTTCTATTTCTTCCCAAAAAATTAGTCTGGGTTGTGGCCCTTCTCTTAATACATAACATTAGACATATCCGCAAGGAGATGTGTTTTGCATTATGGGAGATACTGAGATAGGAGTGTTGGTAACTTGCTCCACCTTTGCAAGGAGTGCCCTGGTGTTGTACCACCTTACCCCAGTCCTGAAGATACTTTCAGGCGCAAACTTTGTTTGCTCACACTTGGATAAAGGATTAAACTAAATTCATTATAATTATCTTGAAAAGGGTTAAACAATATCCGGGGAATATTATTCCAATTTTTTAACCAAACTAGACATTAGAAAAGACCCTGTTTGTAGAAGAAAAAAATGATCTTTCATCTGGACAATACACCTTCCCATGAAGGTGTTTTGGCAATGAGAAAATTAAGGGATCTGCACTATGAATTGTTGGAACATCCACCCAATTTCCTCAGATTTGGCTCCCTCTGACTTCTATTTCTTCCCAAAACTAAAACTCTTCCTCTTTTTTTATTATTATTATTATTATTATTATTATTGTTCCTGGAAACTCCAAGGAGTCGACAGACTCATCAAGGGAGGTCCTAACATCATGTCAAGAACAACTATTCAACATTCACACAGTATCTATCATACCTTGCCTTGAACTCATTCACGGTCGTAGCACCCACAACAGACTCTGGAAGATTATTCCACTCATTTACCACTCTCCAAGTAAAGAACCTAGCTCTAACACCCTTGTCAACCACGCTCTTGCCCAGCTTCCATGCATGACCCCTAGTCCTCCCACCACCAGTCATATTTTCAAAAATATCTTCTGGATCAATCTTATAAAAACCCTTCAGTAATTTGAATGTCTCAATCATATCACCCCTCCTTCGCCTATCGTCCAATTTCTGCAACCCACAAATCTTCAACCTATTCTCATAAGGTTCATTCCACAGACCTGCTATCATCTTGGTCACTCGTCTCTGGACCCTCTCCACTTCCTCCCCATCACGAAGAAACTCTGGTGCCCATAGCTGGGCACAGAAGTCCAGATGGGGTCTTATCAAGGCTCGATACGGAGGAACAACAACTTGTTCGTCTCTGCATGTTAAAGTATTTTTCAGAAGCCAAGTGATTTGGTGAGCTGTTTTAGTTACTTTTGCAATGTGCCCCCTAAACTTCAACTCCCTATCCACCAACACTCCCAAATCCCTGTCCTCATCAATCTCCTGGAGTATGATTCCACCAATGCGATATACTGCTGCTATTCTTTTCACCCCAAAGTGCATAACCTTACACTTTGTGCCACATTAAATTGACATCCATTTTTCCTAGCCCAGTCCTCCAAACTATCCAAATCATCCTGTAAAATTTTGACATCTTGTGCACTCACAATTGCTCTACCCAACTTTGCATCATCAGCAAACAAGTGAACACTTCCTCTCAGATCCTTTCCAATATCATTGATGAACAAATTGAAAAGCAGTGGTCCAAGAACAGAGCCCTGTGGCACTCCACTAGTCACAAGACGTCTTTTAGACTCCACTCCTGAATAAACCACTCTTTGATATCTCTCCTTCAACCACCCTCTTATCCATCTCACCAACCCTATATCTATACCCATCTGCTCCAGTTTACTGATTTAGGGTTCCATGTGGTATCCTATCAAAGGCCTTGGCAAGGTCCAGTAGTATCACTGTAAACCCATTACCCCTATCCAGTTCAGCCGTCACTGTGTTATAAAACGTGAGCAAGTTACTGAGGCATGATCTACCCTTCACAAAACCATGTTGTCCCCCATACAATATCCTATTTTCATCTATCCAATCCTGTATTCTTTTCTTGACTAATTTCTCTAAGACCTTGACAATGATTCCTGATATGCTAATCGGTCGGTAATTTACAACAGCAGTCTTGGAACCATCTTTATGCAGTGGAACTATTTTCCCCGCTTTCCACCCGCTCGGGACTAACCCAGACCCGAGACTCAAATTAAACAAAATGGTCAAGGGTACTGACAATTCTTTAGCTGCTTCTCATACTACACAAGCTGGTATACCATCCAATCCCACAGATGTATTGATATTGAGGTTATGCAATAGTCTACTCACCTCCACTTCATTAACCACAATTCCCGTATAATCTACTGGTTTATTCGTTTCTGCAATGTCACCACCTGGATGATATACTTTTGCAAAGTGCTCACTCAGTAACTCAACTATCTCAACTGATTCAGTTACCTCCCTACCATCAGCATTCTTTAAAATCAATCTGCCATGTACATTTTTCCTTTTACTTGCGACATATCTAAAAAACTGTTTAGGATTCTCTTTAGCCTGCATGGCCAATGTTCTTTCATAATCCTTTTTCGCTTTTCTTACCACACTCATCACCCTTCTGGCCTGCGCTTTATACCGTTCATGTCCTGCCGGTCACCCTTCTCCTTAAATTCCCTCCATAGTTGTTTCTTTTTTTGCAACTCAAGCTTAATGGTGTTATTCATCCATTTAACCCCACTTGATTTATTATTCGGACTCTAGGTATACAGTCAGCCATTGCTTCATGCAAGCACTTCTTAACTACTTCCCATGCACTATCAACTTCTAGTCCTTGCAGTTGTA
Organism: Typopeltis vanoorti; assembly: GCF_054136105.1. NCBI lineage: Eukaryota > Metazoa > Arthropoda > Arachnida > Uropygi > Thelyphonidae > Typopeltis > Typopeltis vanoorti. The sequence continues at coordinate 40,404,541 of NC_143557.1, forward strand.
CATGCCATGGCACTGAACCAATCAAACTCCTAAGCATGTCATACTTTCCAGCCCGATAATTCCACATGTACCCTGTCTTAATTGAAAATTCTACACCTTTAGCCACCTCCCAAGTTAAGACCCTATGATCACTCTCACCGATTGGTGGCAATGTGGTCATATTTGTTACAGCCAAATCCTCAGATGTAATTACTAGGTCAAGCACTCTCTGACCCCTAGTATTTTCCATTACATGCTGTCGCAGATAGTTATCCCTTAATAACTGCATAAAATCCAGTTCCTTCCTCCCGTGTGTCCTCTCCTCACTCCAATCAATGCGACCATAGTTGAAATCTCCCATAATAATCACCCTCCTTCCACCCATTTCTTCTATTTGCTTGTGCATACTGTCACCACCATCTTTTCCATCACCTGGTCTATAGCAGCACCCAATTGTATATTTAGTTCTGCTAGCCACAATCTCACACCAAATGGCCTCAAATGTGCTCTTTTCTCTATCCTGCAATTCAACTTCTATTCTCCTTGGCTGGAGCTCATCAGCTATCATCAACAATACTCCTCCCCCCATTTTATTTTCTCTGTCATTCCTGAACACACTATACCCATCACATTCAATCCCACTAGTTATATCATCTACAGTCAGCCATGTTTCACTAATACCTATAACCTGTGGTCTGGAAGTGCCAACCATGGCCAAAAACTCTTCCTTCTTGTTCCTAATACTCCTAGTATTAGTGTACATGAATTTAAGACCCCCGTTAGCCCCAACCCTACTTTGATGCCTTATATTAACTATCCCACTCTGGTTTGTTGTCCTTATTTGCTCTGGCATATTATATTCATTCTTACATTCAACTGCCTCCATAAGGACTGTATCTCTACTCCCCCCCCCCCTAACAAATCTAGTTTCTTTGGTCAGTGTTTTTCTTCGAATCAAGAGGTGATTGCAGCTGTAGAGGGGTATTTTGCAGATCTTACTGAGAATCACTACAGAGACGTTATAATGGCACTGAAGCATCGCTGGAATAAATGTATTAGTCTTAAGGGAGGTTATGTTGAAAAATAAAAATTATTTTGAAATTATAAATTTGTTTTTCCGTTGTTAGGCCGAGAACTTTTCAGACCCCTCTCGTAGTGTATTTTGATATTGTCTTCTGGCATTATTCATAAATTATCATACATATGCATGTGTGTACAGTTTACCTTTGTATGATTTCTTTTTTTTTTCTTGTTTCTATAAAGAATTAGATTTGAGAATTGTAATAATTTTTTTCATTGCAATAAGAATTGTAATAATTATTTTCATCTACTGTCCATGTAGTGAAAGAATTTCTTGGGATTTTTTTCCTCTCATTGGCTGTCTGCTGCTCACATTGCACATTTGCTGCTCTTATCAAGTGAGTCACCTTTCTCACATAATCTTTTGTAGTTGTCATGCATCTGATTATTAGCACTCATCTTGTTCCACCTCCATAATGATATCTGCTTCCAGACTGCATGTCCTCTTCATTGCTGAATTTCCCACTTAACTTTTTTAACCCCTGACTCTTGGGATACATCCAGACAACAACAGGTAGTTTTGAGTAAGTCTCATGCATTTACTTCAGCATCCAACATCCACACTTATAGAATGGCTCCCTGACCCCCCCCCCTCCCATCCATTCCTTTCCTTCGTTCACTTTCCCATTCACAATCTCACCCATCTCTTCCATCTTACCTGTCACTTTGTCAGATCACCTGTTCATTGCGATCATTACTGTCTTCTACCAACAGCTTTTCCAGTTAACTGTTCTGGCACGATGGATTGATTGGACCTGTGACCTTTATCCCTTTGTCAGATTTGCAATGAATTTGCTGGATTAAGGAATGTTATTGAGCATTTGGCTCATCCATTGTGGGTTATTGACTACTAATAAGCTTTTTATTTTATTTTTTGTTTAAAGAAAACTACTTGTTCAGTATGGCTTTTTTTCTGACATTTATCCTGAAATATTTCTTTTGTTCTAGTCTTCTAAGTGGTAGACCATAACAGACTTGGGACATTATTGAGCCTTTGGTTTGCCCATTTTGGGCTTCTGGCAATGGGTTTAAAAAAGCTTACCTGTTCAGTATAGTTTTGGGATGTTTGTGTTTTGCAGAGTTATGCTCACTGTAGTCTACCACTTGGCAGATTAATAGGCTAGGATAAATGGTAGCATTTACAAAGAATTTTGCAGCCCTTTGCTTGTGAAAATTTTTATCTCAGGGATATCTACTTCTCAGTGTTTGCATTTTTAAAATTTTGTTTGTTATTTATGAACCACGGTGCATTGAATGCTATTCAAAAAAATTTGTTTTGGATTATTTGTAGTTTGCTGATGTTTGAATCTTTTCCATTTGACTCACACTAGAAACATTTAAATGGTCTCTCTCTCTCTCTCTCTTATTTAGTTCCATCCAGCTCCCAGATTCATCCCATACATTCATAAAAAATGCATATATTTCTCAGTGACACAGCTCTGCTGGTATACCATTCATGATTGTTGCTTGCCATCTCAATTCATAACTGTCAAACTTGAGCAACACAGTGACCATCTCTCCTACAATACTATTGTCCTTTACTCTTATCAACAACCTTTTAGCAGTAGACTCAAACAAACAAATATCTCATGATAAATGTCCCAAAAAAAAGCCATACCGAACTATGTTGAAAGTTTATTTTTCACTTGGTTAGACTATAATAAATTTTGTTTAATCTTTTATCCAAGTGTGAGCAAACAAAGTTTGCACCTGAAAATATCATCAGGACTGGGGTAAGGAATAACGAACTTGTAGTTTTTTTAATAAAAATAAATAAAACGAAATAAAATAAAAAGCTCATTAGTAGTCAATAGCCCACAATGGGTAAGCCAAATGCTCAGTAACATTCCTATTGCATCATTCACTCTTCTAATTTTACCTCCAAGAAAATAAACCTTGTGCACCTTCTCATTCACCACATCTCTAATAATTGAATCCTACATTTAATTTTTATATAAATCACATTATATAAACATAGTGTATTTTGATATTGTCTTTTGGCATTAGTCCTATAAACTATTTATCATATATATGCATGTGTTTGCATTTTACCTTTGTATGATTTCTTCTTATTTTTTTTTTTTCTTGTTTCTATAAGGAATTAGATTTGAGAAATAACCAGATTAATCATCAGTCAGCATGTGATTTGGCTTGTTCTCTACGTATAAACATAACCTTAGAAAGCATAGGTAAATATTTCATAATATATATATATATATATATATATATATATATATATATATATATATATATATATATATATATATATATATAGGGACATGCATGTCTTATTTTTAATTGTTTTATTTCTCTTAGATATATATATTTAAAAAATAGATTTTCCTTTTCTACACATTAGCAAAAAAATAAATAAATAAAAAATCTCAAGCATAAAGTAAATTTTTAATTATTATTATGTTATTTTATTTATATTTGCATCTCACTGTACTAAAAATCAGTTCCTATAGTAAATGGATTGATGAATTCCCTGTAAAATAGCATTTATTGTATAGGATTTTGCTTAGAAATTGTTAGTCTTTGTCATAGTGAATAAGTTTGGCATAATGCTCTATTCTTTAGCTACAGTTTATGTCATTTATTTTTAATTTAATTATTATTATTATTATTATTATTATTAATTTTTTGGCTGAATGAAATTATTATTGACAGACTTCCACAGAGTTAATAAATTCATCATGGGAGATTCCATCAAATCACTAACACATTCATGATATTTTATGTTAAATGAATTCACACTATGCTTATTCACAACATCATGTGGCAGTACATTCCACTTGTTCTTTTTCATTTTCCCTCCATTCTGTTAATAATCAAATGTATATTATTTATCCCTTACCTTTACATTTATTCCTTAAATATCTCTTCCCTGTCTTCTTCCTCCTCCTGTCTTTAAGCTTCATAATTTAAACTTTTTCCAACCTCTCCTCACAGGAAACATTGCTAAATCCTGATATTACTTTAGGTACTCACTGCAGAATCTTCTTCAGTTTCTTCATTACTTGTGTGCAGTCTAGCTGGTTTGATCAGACTTACAAAGTGGAACAGCATAATGCTTTTTCACATTGAAGGGTAGGGTCACTGTTTCAGTCACGAAAAGGTGCTTACCATCAGCATCTTATCTATTATTATTATTTATTATTATTATTGTTCCGGGAAACTCCAAGGAGTCGACAGACTCATCGAGGGAGGCCCTAACATCATGTCTGCAACAACTATTCAGCATTCACACAGTATCTATCATATCTTGCCTTGAACTCATTCACGGTCGTAGCACCCACAACAGACTCTGGAAGCTTATTCCACTCATTCACCACTCTCCAAGTAAAAAACCTAGCTCTAACACCCTTGTCAACCACGCTCTTGCCCAGCTTCCATGCATGATCCCTAGTCCTCTCACCACCAGTCATATTTTCAAAAATATCTTCTGGATCAATCTTATAAAAACCCTTCAGTAATTTGAATGTCTCAATCATATTACCCCTCCTTCGCCTATCGTCCATTTTCTGCAACCCACAAATCCTCAACCTATTCTCATAAGGTTCATTCCACAGACCTGCTATCATATTGGTCACTCGTCTCTGGACCCTCTCCACTTCCTCCCCATCACGAAGAAACCCTGGTGCCCATAACTGGGCACAGAAGTCCAGATGGGGTCTTATCAAGGCTCGATACAGAGGAACAACAACTTGTTTGTCTCTGCATGTTAAAGTATTTTTCATAAGCCAAGTGATTTGGTGAGCTGTTTTAGTCACTTTTGCAATGTTCCCCCTAAACTTCAACTCCCTATCCACCAGCACTCCCAAATCCCTAGCCTCATCAATCTCCTGGAGTACGGTTCGACCAATGCGATATACTGCTGCTGTTCTTTTCACCCCAAAGTGCATAACCTTACACTTTGCCACATTAAACTGACATCCATTTTTCCTAGCCCAGTCCTCCAAACTATCCAAATCATCCTGTAAAATTTTGACATCCTGTGCACTCACAATTGCTTTGCTCTACCCAACTTTGCATCATTAGCAAACAAATGAACACTTCCTCTCAGATCCTTTCCTATATCATTGATGAACAAATTGAAAAGTAGTGGTCCAAGAACAGAGCCCTGCAGCACACCACTAGTTACAAGCCATCTTTTGGACTCAACTCCTGAATAAACCACTCTCTGGTATCTCTCCATCAACCACCCTCCTATCCATCTCACCAACCCTATATCCATCCCCATCTACTCCAGTTTATTGATTAGGGTTCCATGTGGTATCCTATCAAAGGCCTTGGCAAGGTCCAGTAGTATCACTGTAAACCCATTACCCCTATCCAGTTCAGCCATCACTGTGTTATAAAACGTGAGCAAGTTACTGAGGCATGATCTACCCTTCACAAAACCATGTTGTCCCCCATACAATATCCCATTTTCATCTATCCAATCCTGTATTCTTTTCTTGACTAATTTCTCTAAGACCTTGACAATGATTCCTGATATGCTAATCGGTCGGTAATTTACAACAGCAGTCTTGGAACCACCTTTATGCAGTGGAACTATTTTTCCCTCCTTCCACCCGCTCAGGACTAACCCAGACCCGAGACTCAAATTAAACAAAATGGTCAAGGGTACTGACAATTCTTTAGCTGCTTCTCATACTACACGAGCTGGTATACCATCCAATCCCACAGATGTATTGATATTGAGGTTATGCAATAGTCTACTCACCTCCACTTCATTCACCACAATTCCCATATAATCTACTGGTTTATTCGTTTCTGCAATGTCACCACCTGGATGATATATTCTTGCAAAGTGCTCACTCAGTAACTCAGCTATCTCAACTGATTCAGTTACCTCCCTACCATCGGCATTCTTTAAAATCATTCTGCTATGTACATTTTTCCTTTTACTTGCTACACATCTAAAAAACTGTTTAGGATTCTCTTTAGCCTGCATGGCCAATGTTCTTTCGTAATCCTTTTTTGCTTTTCTTACCACTCTCGTCACCCTTCTGGCCTGCGCTTTATACCGTTCATGTGCCTGCCGGTCACCTTTCTCTTTATATTCCCTCCATAGTTGTTTCTTTTTTTGCAGCTCAAGCTTAATGGTGTTATTCATCCATTTAACCCCTACTTGATTTATTATTCGGACTCTAGGTATACAGTCAGCCATTGCTTCATGCAAGCACTTCTTAACTACCTCCCATGCACCATCAACTTCTAGTCCTTGCAGTTGTACATGCCATGGCACTGAGCCAATCAAACTCCTAAGCTTGTCATACTTTCCAGCCCGATAATTCCACATGTACCCTATCTTAATTGTAAATTCTACACCTTTAGCCACCTCCCAAGTCAAGACCCTATGATCACTCTCACCGATTGGTGGCAATGTGGTCATATTTGTTACAGCCAAATCCTCAGATGTAATTAGTAGGTCAAGCACTCTCTGACCCCTAGTATTTTCCATTACATGTTGTCGCAGATAGTTATCCCTTAATAACCGCATAAAATCCAATTCTTTCCTCCCGTGTGTCCTCTCCTCACTCCAATCAATGCGACCATAGTTGAAATCTCCCATAATAATCACCCTCCTTCCACTCATTTCTTCTATTTGCTTGTGCATACTGTCACCACCATCTTTTCCATCACCTGGTCTATAGCAGCACCCAATTGTATATTTAGTTCTGCTAGCCACAATCTCACACCAAATGGCCTCAAATGTGCTCTTTTCTCTATCCTGCAATTCAACTTCTACTCTCCTTGGCTGTAGCTCATCAGCTATCATCAACAATACTCCTCCCCCCATTTTATTCTCTCTGTTATTCCTGAACATACTATACCAATCACATTCAATCCCACTAGCTATATCATCTACAGTCAGCCATGTTTCACTAATACCAATAACCTGTGGTCTGGAAGTGCCAACCATGGCCAAAAACTCTTCCTTCTTGTTCCTAATACTCCTAGTATTAGTGTAAATGAATTTATGATGCTGATGGTGATACGGTCTTATAGTTTACTCTAACTTGGTGTCATTATCATGCTACTGAATTCTCTCTTTTGTAATACATGCAGTATCATTAACAGTTAAGTTGAACAACTTCTGCTACAACCAGACTTGCCAGAGAATACATGCAATTGATAGACATGACACACTGACCTCATAACCTTATTTGCATTGGATGCAATTCCAATGAACTGCTCTGTGAAGACTTATCTCCTATCCATCTAACCAAGCTATTTCCTCCCTGTTTCCTTCAAATTATGTAGAAACTTGCCATGAGGTAGTCAGTCAGATGTTTTTTGCAAAGTTCAAAAGCCTTATTACATGTCTTCCTTATCCTGTACATTTGTCTCTCTATCATACAATACATGTAGATTATTATTATTATAATCATCATCATTCCAAGACAGTTCATGAAGTAAAAGACTCATTGCAGGGGATCTTGTGCTACAGCTAATCTACTGTGCCTTAAATACATTCAGATTTTCAGCAGACACCAAAATCTCAGGCAATCCATTCCAATCATTCACCACTCTCCATGCAAAAGATCTGCTTCTCACTCCTTTGCTCACATCCTCTTTATACAGCTTCGAGGGATGATCTCTTGTTCTCCCCTGATCTCTCACTATTTTATGAAAAATCTCTTAAATGTTAATCCTATAACAAACCCTTAAAAACTTGTACGTGTCTATCATATCACCTCTTTTCCTCCTGTCCACAAGACTGTAAATTGCATCTTCTCAACCTCTTTTCATACTTGATATTCTGGAGACCATAAGCTACCTTAGTCATTTACCTCTGGACCCTTTCCAATATCTCTTCATCTTTTTTAAAACCAGGTGACCAAATCTGTGCACAGTAATCATTAAGTGGCCTAATCAAGGCCTTATACAATGGAACCAGAATCTCCTTACTTCTACAAGTCAGAGTGTCCTCCACATCATTGTCTGTATTCTACACATTGCCAGAATTGCTCACAATTCTGGCAATGTGTCCTCTGAGTTTTAGATCCTTATCTACCATTACTCCATGATCTCTCCTTTCCTCCACCTACAGCAAGAGTTAATTCTACATTCTGTCTATGTTTTCCAAATTACATTGAACTGGTATCAACCCCCCCCCCCCCCCCATGTGCCCATTCACTCAGTCTATTGAAGTCTTCTTGTAATGCCGTAAAATCTGCTTTACTCCTCATAGTTCATCCCAACTTTGCATCCTCTACAAACAACTGAATATCCCCATTCAAATGTTCCCTAATATCATTAACATACAGGTTAATCATCAGTGACCCTAAAACAGACCCTTGAGACACACCACCAGTGACTTTCCTCTTTTGTGATATTGTCTTTCCCATCAACTTGTTGATACCTATTAGATAGCTAGTTTCCTAGCCAATACACTAATCTAATATCCATCCAATCTGTCTAGTATGACTATCAACTTATCATATGGTAATCTGTCAAATGCCTTTGAAAATCTAAGTATACTATTGTGTATCCATCTTCCTTGTTTGATGCAGCTGTCACCCTATTGTAATAAATAAGTAGATTACTAAAACATAACATCCTTTTAACAAATCTGTGTTATCCATCAAAGATAATACCACTGTTGTCAACCTTATTCTGATGTGGTTCTCACTAATCTCTCAAAGATTTTTTAATCACAACACCTGATAAACTGACTGGCCTATAATTTGATTCATGAGTTCTCTGAGCTCCCTTATGAAGTAGTACAATCTTGCCTTCCTTACATTCTGTGGGAACTTGACCCAGGGTAAGATTCATATTAAACAAATATGCTAAGGCAGATGTCAACTTGCTGGCATATTCCCTCAGAATACGTGGTGATATATCATCAAGTCCCACTGCATTATTAATATGTAATTTATGCAATTCCACATATACCTCTTGCTCACTCACAGTTTCTCTTCCTCCACTGCTCTCAAACTGTGCCTGATGTCACATTCACAAGGATGAAAGACCTATATTAACTGCTCATTTAATATCTCGACTATATCCTCCATAGCAGTTATCCTTACACCATTTTCTCTAATGATTATCATACATAATCCTTATTTTTTCTGCTTGCTACATATCGAAAGAACTCACTAGTTTTTTGGGGGGAGGAGATTAATTAGCTACTGCTCATACTGCACTTTTTCTGGCCTTATCAACCAAGCCACCTTCCTTGAATATTCTTTGTACTCCTTTTGGAACTGATTATTACCACTTATCTTATGTTGCCTTCATAATGCTTTCTTCTTCTTCTTCTGTACTGCATGCTTAATCTCTTCATTCATCCATTTCACACTTACCTTATTTAACCTTCTGACCTTTGGAATACATTTAGACATTGCTTCTCATAGATCGGAAGCAGCATTGATCTCCTTTCTATCCAACTCCTCATTCCATGTTACAGCTGTAAGCTATCTCTTGATCTTCTCATAATCACCAGCCTTGAAGTTCCACATATACCCTTTTGACCAAGTCCTCACATGGTTGGCAACCACCAATGTAATCATTTCATGGTCACTCTCACCAACTAGAGAGAGATTTGACACATTATAATAACATCCTCTGATGAGATGATCAAATCCAATATTCTCAATCTGCACATGCCCTCATAGATAGGTCTTGAATAGTACCCAAGCAGCATTGATCTCCTTTCCACCCAACTCCTCATTCCATGTTACAGCTGCAAGCTGTCTCTTCTCAACAACAACGTTCTCCTTCTCAGTCAAGTCATTTGTTCTTACTATAAACACACCATCTTTTGTTTATTTTACCTCACGGAAAACAAACCTTGTACATCTTCTCATCACTACACCTCTAATAATTGTATCTCCATACAATTTCACTTGTTAGTCTTTCATTCCATCTTTCATACTATCATTCATTTCTGTCTTCTTCACTCTTCCATTCATATTTACAAGTCTCTTCATTTCACTCTGCATCTACTTCATCTCTTGCCTCATCTTCACCAACTCTACTTTAATATCTTGCATTATTTTTTGCTATCATTCTCTCTTGATATCTCACCATCAGTCACAAAAGCTGTTTCACTGTCATCTCCACTCACTATCTTACTGTTAATTGCACTCTGTTTTTCACTCTCTCCCCACTCACCATCTTACTGTTTAATTGCACTTTATTTTTCACTGTCATTATTTCACACTTTATCGTCAATCACACTCTTTTCTTCATGGCATCAGTTTCACATGCTTTCTTCACATTTGCATAATCTTCCCTGACAACCATTTTAGTTATGATATACTCCTATTCAGACGAGCCTTATGGTCCATCATCATGTCACACCACCTACATATGCACACTCACTCCTTTCTCTTATTCAGCATTTCCACATAAACATTCACATCTTCCCACACTTAAATACTACACTCACAGCACTATACCATACTTCAAAGAAAATTTCAAGAATGGTATGGTGCCATACCATACCATTCTTGAAAAATCCATACATTCACTTTATTTGCTTTTCGTGCTGACCAATGCAATGATCTGCCTTTCACTGCCATTTTGTACCAGATCATTAACAATGAATTTAAAGTAAAACTGCCTAAGAAATTTAACCAAATACTGCATTCCACACACAAATATCACACAGTAACACCCAATCTAAAAATTACACAATATTGTCCCTCAGTAATTATAAAATTAACTTATCTTGCCATACCTCACACAACAACTGATGTTTAACATTCACATCTAGGAGTTTTTCCTTTAAATCCTCATCCCTTCCTTTCTCCAGAATTCTGTGTTTATTAGCCCAGCCTTGCTGAGCATACCCTTGATGATTTTTTTTAGTCATTTGTTGTCAAAATATTCTGACGATCAATCTGTGAGTTGCAAAGTGTTTTTGAACAGAAAATTTCATGAGTATAGTTCCAATTTGCAATCAACATAACTATGTGGTGGTGAATTTGAGCTATGCAGAAGAAAGTGATTTTTAATCGGTGAATAGTCCCCCCCCCCATTTTTCTACGTTTTTGAGTGCTAAATTGTTTCTCTGAATACGAGTGTAATTCAGTGGTTATTTTTTGGAAGTTAGTTGCTGTCGCGATATAATATATTTTGGTTACCGTCGGAATCGAATGCATAACGGTGGAAGACAAAACGAAGCTAAGTTTTCATTACTGTATTTAGTTATATTTCATTTTATTTAATTATATTTAGTGTACTTAAATGTTTTGTTTTGCTTGTAATTGTTTGTACTTTTTTTTTCTTATTTACTTAACAGAATTTATTAATTGAATAATTATTAAAGATTATGCTACTCGGCAGTAAGGAATGATGGCGGATTCAGCTGCAGTTGCAAGTGGCGTATCGCCAAGTCCTCCGCCATTTAAGAACTCTATTATAAGCAATATCATAAGGGACTTTGTGGCATGCAGTACTTGCGGCATGTATGCGTCTCGGGAATTGGATATGTGGCTTGTGAAAGAGAGCGGAGAGCATATGTGCGCAAAATGCAGGCAGTTGGAGGAAATAAGTGCGTTAGAAATATCAATATCCGACCTTGTTGCTCCAGGAACAGGGAATGAATGTAGGAAGACAAGTAGCATGATAGGAGAGAATGAAAAAAATATATATATGAATGAGAAAATAATAGTTGATAGTGTGGAAGGTGTGAGTGACTGTGAAAGTTTAGGAGATGGTTTTGTTTGGGAGAGTGAATTTAGATTAAGAGTGACTGACCTGCAGAGGGAGATAGATGAGTTGAATGAGGAGGTGGAATGTCTTGTGAATGAGAGCAGAAGTATGAAAGATAAGATTAGGAGAATGGAAGAGATAAATGCAAGGAGAATCAGAGTAGGAGAGAGAGAAAATTTTGGGAGTGTTAGAAGAGGAGAGAAAGGAAACAGTAGAAGAGAGGGAATCAGTGAGAGGTATGGGGGTGCTAGAAGAGGAGAGAATGGAAACAGTAGAAGAGAGGGAATGCTAGCAGACGAGAGGATGGAAACAGCAGGAGAGATGGAATGAGAGAGAGATATGGAAGTGCTAGAAGAGGAGAGAATGGAAACGGTAGGAGAGACGGAATGAGAGAGGAATATGGAAGTGCTAGAAGTGGAGAAAATGGAAACAGTAGGAGAGAGGGAATGAGAGAGATTTATGGGAGTGCTAGAAGAGGAGAGAATGGAAACAGTAGTAGGAGAGAGAGGTATGGGAATGCTAGAAGAGAGAATAGCAGTAGAGGAGAGGGAATGAGAGAGACCTATGGGAATGAAAGAAGAGGAGAGAATGGAAACAATAGGAGAGAGGGAATGGTAAGAGGTATAATGTATGACGACTCAATGATCCGTGGTGTTCAAGATAGGATGTGTGAGGAGTGTTTGCCAGGAGGAACAATAGAAAGGGTGGCTATGGCAGTTAAGAGAGGTGAAAGGGTGGATGAGATGATTGTGATGGTAGGAACAAATGACTTGAGTGGTAATGTAAGTCGGGCAGCAAGAGATATGAGATTTTTGCTTGAGGCTGTACGGAAGAAGACAGAGAGAGGAAAAATGGTGTGCGTGTTGCCTAGGTATGATAATGACGAACTGAGAAGAAGAGCAGTAATATTGAATGACATAATAGCTAGAATATGTGACAAGAGAGGACTGGTATATATGGATGCTTGGAGTGTGTTTGAGGAAAGAGAGGAATTGTATGCGAGAGGTGGTGGGGTACTGCTTATGATAAGTGATGACCTATGTCCTCTAAGAGTGGAGGCTTTGGAAGGCAGTGAGACAAATGATTTTGAGAACATATGGTGTGAGGTAGAGGTGGGCAAGACAGGATATTTAGTGGGGTGTTGCTACAGCCCCAGGAGCACAGAGGATGGGGACCAGGAGATGTTTAGACAGTTAAGTTTGGCAAGTGCAAGAAGAATGATTGTTATGGGAGATTTTAACTACAGTAGTATAAATTGGAGAGAGGAAGATGCATGTAGTAATAGGGGAATGGAATTTCTAGAATTCTTGAGGGACAAATGTCTTAGGCAACATGTAACAGAGGGAACAAGAGGTTCAAGAGTTTTGGATTTGGTTATAGCATCAGAAGAGTTGATAATAACTGAGATGACATCTCTTCCACCAGTTGGAGAGAGTGACCATATGGTTTTGACTTGGAAAATGAATAGACATGCAGGAGTATCAAAGAGACGGGAACTTATGTGGATTTATGAAGCAGGTTATAATAGTCTTAGACGTCAACTTCAGGAAGTTTCATGGAGGGAGGAATTGGAAGGCCGGGATATCATTAGTGCGTGGGAAATTGTGAAAGAATATTTGTTAGCAGCAATGGTAAGTTGTATACCACGAGTGAAAAAGAGGACACAATTTGGAGTTTATGATTGGATGACAAACAATATTAAACAGGAATTGCATGCAAAAAAGAGGCTATGGAAGAGATATAAGGAGACAGGTAAAGTGAAGATGCATGAAGAATATAAGACACAGGCCAGAAGAGTGACTAGTGTGGTAAGGAAAGCGAAACTGGAATATGAGAGGAGATTGGTCCTAAGATCCAAAGAAAATCCTAGGGAATTTTTTAGCTATATGGCCAGTAAGAGGAGAAATGACTGTGGAAGAATGATATTGTGGGATAAAAATGGGAATGGAGTGACTGATGCAGAGGACATAGTGGAATTGTTCAATGAACACTTTATTGGAGTATTTCATCCTAGAGGAGTCAGTTTTAATGTTAGGGGGGATAGGGCAGGTTTGAGGTTTAGCGGTACAGGAGGAAAGTGTGTTTCAGATACTGAGTACTCTGGATGTCAGTAAAGCTTTGGGACTGGATGGTATTTCACCAGGAGTTTTGAGAAAATGTGCTAGGGAACTGACAGTGCCTTTAACCTGACTTTTCAATGAAAGTCTGGCTGCGGGAAAGGTGCCCAGGGAATGGAAGGAAGGTAAGATAGTGCCATTTCATAAGGATGGTAACAGACTGGAAGTGTCTAATTATAGGCCAGTTTGTGTGTCATCAGTAGTTGTTAAGATCGTGGAGAAAGTAGTGAGGGACCGTATACAGCATTGGGCAGATGAGGGTAATGTTATCTGTGAGAGTCAACATGGATTTGTGAAAGGGTGCTCTTGTTTTAGCAATATGCTAGCCTTTTATAATAAAGTTAACAGAACATTAGATGAGGGAAAGGCATATACTGCAATTTTCTTAGACTTAGCAAAGGCATTTGACAGGGTGCCACATGATCAGCTGATATTTAAGTTGCAGCACATGGGTCTGGATGTCAGATTGGTCAACCGGATTCAGGATTGGCTGTCTGATAGGTATCAGAGAGATGTGTATGGTGGAGCAGTTTCAAGGAAGCAGAGGGTTACAAGTGGGGTCCCACAGGGCTCAGTACTAGGACCTATATTGTTTAACCTTTATATCAATGACATTGCCAGTGGATTGCAAGGGGATATTCAGTTGTTTGCAGATGATTCGAAGCTGGTAAGGATTATTAGTAATAGTGCAGATGTGGTAGCCCTGCAAAAGGATTTGAATAAGCTAGACAGTTGGGCAAATGAATAGGGGTGTCAGTTTAATGCAGCAGAATGTAAGGTCTTGAGGTTTGGGAAACATCGATGGGATGCTGCATACTCTATGGGAGGAGTTATACTGGAGGAAGTAGGGGAGACAAGTGATTTGGGGTTGATGATTGATAGAAACCTGAAATTTAGGGGACATATTGCAAAGGTGGTTTAGGTAACACAGAGGATTGCTGCAATTATGAGAAGGACACTGACCTGCAGAGATAAAAGGGTTATCATTCCGTTGTATAAGTCTCTGATCAGACCACACTTAGACTACTGTTCTCAGATTTGGTCCCCAGGATTTGAAGGGGATAAATTAATTGTGGAAAGGGTACAAAGACAGATGACAAAGATGGTTTCAGGACTGTACAATTTTGGTTATGAATGTCGGCTGAGGGAATGTGGACTGCAGAGTTTGGTGGATAGAAGAAGGAGAGGTGATATGATTGAGACTTTTAAACTGTTGAGAGATGGTTACAGGGTTGACACTGGGGAGTTCTTTCGCTTGGTTGAACAGTGGGAAGAAGTGATGACAAAAGGCCATCCCTGGAAGGTACGAAAGGAAACTGTGAGCAAGAGGGTGAGGAGTGGTTTCTTTGCATGGAGGGTGGTTGAACCGTGGAATGCATTGCCTGATGGAGTGGTGAGTGCAAGAACGGTCAATGAGTTTAAGGAATGGTATGATAGACTTTGTGTTTCTTAGGGGGGGGGGGACTCCCCTTGATGAGTCTTGCCAGACTTTATGTTCTTAGGAAGGACCTCCCCAATAGTCTTTTGACTCCATGGAGGCCTGAATAATAATAATTTCAAACACTGTTATAGTGAGGTTACTCACTATAACAGACTGCTGAAAAGACCTGAACAGTGCACAGTAGTGCAAGTACCATGTGGTAATGAACATTATTCACTTTATAAAATCTTAAAAATCGCCGCATTTGCAGTAGTGAGAATTAACTCTATTTGCTATATGATGACAGTTTTTTGAATAAAATATTCATATATATTATGTACTGTTTCCTAAATCATTACGTCATTTTTGCAAATATGATTAAACATATCAGTAAGCTGTTAATACAAATACAACTTTTCTGTTCTGCATTTATTAATTTTGTATATTATTTCCATCTTGGAACCTGATTGCTTGGCTATCTTATAGATTTATATTCACATGTTATTATATGTGAGTTTGCAAAATGCATTGCAGCAAATTGCAGTAAACCAGCTAATCGAAATATAACTTAAAAATTACATAAATAAAATGATTATTGCTAGTAGAAGATAAAAATTTTATTGCATTCATCTAATAGTGCAGTCGACTTGCTGAAGCAAACTTGTCAGGAGCACAGATATAGAGGATAGTTTTTTGAAGTGAATTTCTTGTAGTGAGCAAGTTTGTTATAGTTGGAATGAAAGAGAACTGGAAAAAGATGGACTTGGCAGTCCCCAAATGGAGAGACAAGAAATGAAATTGATTACATCCTAACAAATTGCAAAAGAATAATAAAAAATGTTGAAATCATTGGAAAAATCTACTGCGATATTCATTCAGACCACCGCCCAATAAGAGCCTCCCTAAGAATACATTTTAAAAAAATGAAGAATGCATATGAGCACAATCCAACCATAAAAAATGCTCAAAACAGATAAATCCAGAAGAATTTAGAAAAAAATGTGGAAGAAACTAAATAACGACATCGACAAAAATTTGACAAACTTTAATAATTATTTATTGAACTGCAAAGAAAGAGCCTCCTATGAACTTCCTCCTAAGACCAGGGAACGCCTATCAGCAAGAATGATAGAACTATTGAACAAAAGAAGAGTACTGAAAGATACAGGGAAAAAACTGTTTAGAATATAAAATTATCTGTACACAACTAAGGTAGAACATCAAAGTTAACTATAATATATATAGAATGACAAAATTGGCAGAAGCAGCTAGGCTTCGTAATCGCCTAAAAAAAAAAGTAGAAAAAGAAATAAGTCTATAGCAACCACTGCCATCAGCCTTCATAGACAATCAAGAAAACAGACACACAAACAGAGGTGAGACAGAAAAAATAATAAAATCGTTTTATGAGAACCTTTACCTATCTAAACAGGTAGTCACAGTGCCAGTACCAGGTGAAAATTTGAAATTCCAACTATCCTACCTGAAGAAGTAAAAATGGCTATCCACCATATGAAAAATGACCAATCACCAGGAATTGACTGTATAAAATCCATCAATTCCTGGTGAACGGGCATGGGAAAACTACTCTTTAAAGCTATAGCAGAAAGACTTACTCAATATATACAATTAAGGAAAGCACCTACTGAATGGAAAACATCATATACCATAATTCTGCATAAAAAAGGTAATAAGGAAGACATAAGTAATTACAGACCCATCTGTCTGTCATCACACACACACACACATAAAATATTCACCAGAGTCATCCTAAAACAGAATACAAACCTCCATCAACGAAAATAGCTGCAAAGAACAGACCGGTTTCAAAAAAGGCTTTTCGACAATAGACCACATTCAAACTATTACCCAACTAACAGAAAGATGCAGAGAATACCAGATTCCACTTTGACTTCTTTTTATAGATTTTAAAAAGGCATTTGACACTGTTGAACATAATGCAATATTCCAAGCTTTAATAGAACAAGGAGTAGAAATAGCATATATCCAATTCATAAAAATTAATATCTATAAAGAAGGCACAACAAATATCACTCTTTTCAACCAATTAAAATTAACTTAAGTAGAGGAGTACATCAGGGCGATGTCTTATCACCTAATCTCTTCACACCTACTCTGGATAGTATCATTTGAAAAACTGACATGAAATGTGGAATAAACATTGATTGTGAAATGTTAAATATCCTATTATTCACCGATGATGTGGTATTAATATCTCACTCCTCCGAACTATTAGAATCAATGCTGAATGACAAGCTGAAACTGCCAAAAAATTGGATTGGAAATATATCCAGATAAAACAAGACTCGGACAGTCCATAAAAATGAATAACGGCATATCAAATGAAATAGCAAGGAGAAAAGGAGCTGCTTGGATAGCCTTCAACAAAATAAAATCAACAATTACCAACCAAAACATAGATATAGAAATAAGAGCCCACCTTCTCAATAGTCACATCCTACCAGCATTAACTTATGGCAGTGAAACATGGAACACAACTTTGAAAGAAGAACAAAGCTTAATAACAACTCAATGTGCAATAGAAAGAAGAATGTGCAATATAAATAAAATAAGTCATGTAGGATACACAGAAATCAGGAAGAAGTCTGGACTCAAAGATGTAATAAAAGCAATCTACAATAGCAAAAGTAGATGGGCAGGACATCTCGCCAGAATGAGAGACAACAGATGGACAGTCAGAGTAGCAAATTGGTATCCGAGAGATACCAAAAGGAAACCTGGAAGACCTGCCCTAAGGTGGGAAGACCCAATGATTAAGAAAGTTGGAAGAAAATGGAGAAGAAATGCCCAAGACAGGAATAGCTGGACTCTTTATGACCTTTAGTCATGGAGAAATCCTGACTTAAATCACAGGTCTATCAAGGTAAATAGTGAGAACGTGTATCAGATGAAGAATTTCTTGGTTTCAAATTTTTGTCTCTAAGTGTTGCTCATGCAAAGTTAGAAAGTTATTTGGATTAGTGAAATTTACTGAAATGCTGTTACTTATAGTTATATAGGAAATTATTTATCAAAATGACTCCACACCTCACAGAATATTAGAGGTTGATTAATGAGATCTAGAAGTTAGATAAACTTATTCTTATGATTACTGCATGGAAACATGTATTGAATCAGAAACTTATCTTCGGAAACCCATGCTATCCACAGTATCTGTTGTACCTCTCCTTGAATGCACTGACTGACAGAGCATTCACAGTAGACTTTGGTATCCCATTCCATTTTCCATCTTGGGACCAAATGAAAAATCTGATCCTCACACCTTTGCTGACCACACTCTTACTCAATTTCCAAAGATGATCCCCTTGTTTTGCCCCTCTAGCCAAGAGCTGAAACATTTCCTCTGCATCAATCTTAAAATAAATTGTTTCTATCACATTTTTTCTTTTCTGCCTATCAGCCAACTTTTGCACCCTACATGCTCTCAATCTGTTATCATAGGAGTAGTCCACCGACCCACTATCTTGGTCACTCAACTGTGGATTCTGTTCACCACTTTCTCATCTCTCTGAAAACAAAGCTTGAGCACAATAATAAAATGTGACTGTATCAAGGCATTAAAAAGAGGAATGATAATTTCCTTATTATAGTGTGTTCTTCAATAACCAAGTAAACTTGAACTACCATGACCATCTTTGCAGTATGCTTTCTGAACTTCAACTGTTGTCTACTAGCACATCTTCCTTAGCTACATCAGTTTCCTGAATACAGATCTGTCAGTGTAGTACATAGTTTGTAATCTAATCTTTTTATTTTAAAATGCATAGCTTGACCCTTTTTTTATATTAAACTGTCACCCATCACCATTAGTCTATACTATCAGCCTGTTTAAATCATCCAGATAATACAAAATTTCCTATAATAAATTTAGTTTAATCCTTTATCCAAATGTAAGCAAACAAAGTTTTTGCGCCTGAAAATATCTTTAGACTGAGGTAAGGTAGTGCAACACCAGGCAACTCCGAGCAAAGGTGGACCAAGTTCTCATTACTCCTTGTCTCAGTATCTCCCATAATGCCCAGCACATCTCCTTGCGGACATGTATACTGCTATGCATTAAGGGAAGGGCCATTATCCAGACCGGTTTCAACCTTTATTCGACCAGTCTGGGTAGTGGCCCTTCCCTTAATGCATAGCAGTATACATGTCCGCAAGGAGATGTGCTGGGCATTATGGGAGATACTGAGACAAGGAGTAATGAGAACTTGGTCCACCTTTGCTTGGAGTTGCCTGGTGTTGCACTACTTTACCCAGTCCTGAAGATATTTTCAGGCGCAAACTTTGTTTGCTTACACTTGGATAAAGGATTAAACTAAATTTATTATAGTCTAACCAAGTGAAAAATAAACTTCAAAAAAAAAAAATTTCCTAATTTTGTACAAATCATTTCAAAATTTAATTTCCTGATAATACAAAATTAAGCAGTTTACTTAATTTTGTATTATCAAGAAACAACTGAATATTTTTCATCAAATCATTTCCCGTATCATTTATATACAAATTAAACAGCAGCAATGACCTAAGCAAGAGCTTTGCATTATGCTGCTAGTCATCTGCTTTCTTGTAGATTTTAAAACTTCTTGTATGACTCGTTAGCTGAAACAGCATCACCAACTTCATATCTATCCTCATTTATTTCAATTTGGATTATAGTCTTCACTTTGATGATAGACTGTAACCCTTGCTACCATCAGCACTGGTTAAAGTAATCCTTCCATAGTTATTTGCTTTTTTTTTTTTTTGTTTGTTAAAAAACAGGTGCTGGTACTCATTCTTTGCTATAGATTTTTCATATCCTTTAAATAGAGATTTAAAGGATATGAAAAGAAAATTAAAATATTTACCTACAAGAAGGAGGGGGGTTCTGAAAGTTCTGATAAACATCTAGAACAAAAATATTAATGCAACTGATATAATCACAAGAAAGAACATATCTTAAAACACTTTAACCCTCATGTTTCATCAAATTGTAATAATTTATTCTTTTTCTTTTAGGATATGTAAGAAGACATGAATTTAATTAATTTTTGTTCTAGATGTTTATCAAAACTTGTCACCTGATTTTGCCAAAATGGGCATAATTGTTTGCTCATTTCTTAGAAATCTTCATGCCCACTTCTTTCCACTCCAAGAGTTCTTTCCGTTTATTTACATAATGCATATCCAGCCGGACCATTGTAACCTACTAATCAACCATAAACACCTTAAAAAAAAATAAAAATAGGACATGGTATATACCCTAACAATGCTCCTGCATCTAAGTCTCTTATTTTGAGAATTTATCCAGTTATACTTCACACAGAAGGTTTTTTTTTTTTTAAATATCAACAGTCCAACAACTTGGCCAGTCATTCCTTGCTGTTGGTTAATGATACCATGATGAATAAAAACAGCCTTTCACAGCCTCTGTAGTTAATTCTTCACTCATTTTCTAACTTGTTTTTAATTTCTTAATTGTGGAAGGGGAAATGAAGCTAGTAATCCTTTTTATTTCTTACTTTCCAGTTCAAGTCATTTTTTTTTTTTAAATTACTTCTTAGATGAACAAAATATCTGTAAATGTTGGATAAAACCTAGTAAAATGATTTACTTAACATATTTGCAAGGAGAAGAGACAAATAGTTTCATGTACTTGACCTTCAGGCAACACATGAGAATTTGTTGACTGCTTCCTGTTTGCATAATCCAGTTATATTGTTAGTTTAGATCAGTTTCACCCTATATGGTGAAACTGATCTCTTCTTACAAACACTACTACATAGATGCAAGCAAAACAAAATATTTATTTTAGCACTAAAAACAGCACACTGACACAGTCATGTAATGTATACTGTATTTAGTGAAAAAATAGGGTAATTAGAGTATTTAACATAATTAGAAACAACTCAAATGAACAACATCCAGCATAGTTGCAAACCAAACAATGTAAAGCTTTTATTGTAGCACTAAAATACAGTCAGTCCTGCTTGGGACACAACTCATGAGACACACAGCCTGATGAGATCGCATTAATATATAAACATGAAAATAGTTTAAAATTCTAAAAATAGTTATAGCAAATATCTTAACAATAGACATAGTAAAAATGAAAATTTCATTAAATAACTAAATTGAATTATTTAGTTATTTAATGTTGGGCCCATATAAGAGAGGTTGGCTGTCAACCTATAGTACTTTAGTACTGGGCACCTCTATGTAGTCCTGAGACTCATCATGGGAGACCCAAATCAAGCATCATACACACAAATCTTATCATATCTCTCCTTGAATCCATTCACCATCAGAAAACTCACAACCAATTCTGGCAATTCATTTCACTCATTCACCACTCTCCAGGCAAAAAATCTGGTCTGCACATCCCTACCAACCACACTCTTACACAACTTGCACAAGTAGCCCCTGGTTGTCTGTGTGTCATATAATGAAAAATTTCACTTCCATAAATTTTATAAAACCCCTTTAATATCTTAAAAGTTTCTATTATGTCCATTCTTTTCCACCTATCAACTAAACTTTATAATCCACAAACTTTCAACCTACCCTCGTATGGAGTATTCCACAGACCTGTGACCATCTTGGTCACTTGTCTCTGAATCCTCTCAGGTTTCTTAGGGACCAGGAGATAATTGAGAGGATTCAGAGACCAAATCTGTGCACAGTAGTCAAGATTTGGCCAAATCATAGCCTTATAAAGAGGATTAATAACTTCCTTATCTTTACTTGTTTGCGTGTTTTTCAACATTCAAGTAATTCTTTGAACTGTTTTACCAACTTTTGCAGTATGTCCTCTAAACTTCAACTCTTTGTTCACTATTATCCCCAAGTCCTTAGCCTTATTAATTTGCTGCAATCCAATACCATCAATATGACACACCATATGCAACCTTTTCAACCCAAAGTGCATAACCTTACATTTTGCAACATTAAATCGACAATCATTATCCTTTGCCCACGATGCCAATTTATTTAAATCATCCTGCAGCATATCTATATCGTCTTTATCAACTATTGCTCTCTTCAGTTTTGCATCATCACAAACTGAATATAAATAAATAAATAAATTAATTAATATACTTGGGCAGCAAGAGGATGGAAATCAATATTAGATTACTTCATATTAAATGAAAAGACATTGAAATTTTCACTAGATGTTAGAGTTCACAGAGGATATGAAATAAGCAGTGACCACTTTCTTGTTAAAATAAAATTAAGATTACCACCTAAATGGCTACAAGTAACAAGAACAGAAAGAAAAATTGAAACATTTGTTTATAAAATTAGACTATTGAATGACACAAATGTACAATGGCTATATGAACAAAGAATTAACCAATATCTAGATAAAATAAAACAAAATGAAGAAATAGAAATAGAATGGCTTAATATAAAAACGATACTAAATGCAGCAGCAAATGAAAGCTTAGGAAAGACCAAAAAATTTAATAAAAGAAAAAAAACTGAAGATCTGGGATGATACAATCAAAGAAATAATCAAAAAGAAAAAAGAAGCCTATTACAAATGGTTAAGCAGTAAAAGATTAGAAGATGAAATAGAATATAAAAGAATAAGAGCCATAGCTAAAAGAGAAGTCAGAAAAAGACATAGAGAATCATGGAATAAATTTGTTTCTAATTTAGAACATGATTTATATAAAATAAGACCCAATGTATATAAGATTTTGAAACACCTAAATGCAAATACCAAAGAAAACATAAAATTAAACACTGAATTGAAATTAGAAGAATTTCTAAATTACTACACAGAACTGTGGACAGACAAATATTTTAAAAAAGACAACTGGCAAACAATTAACGAAAATGAAAAGGAAATAACTGAAGAAGAATTAGAAATCGGCCTGAAAGAAACAAGAAACGGAAAATCACCTGGAGAAGATAAGCTAGGTTCAGAACTATATAAATACGCAGGAACAAGATTCAAAGAAAGACTCTTATTATTTTTAAATAAAATTTACTCAACTGGTATCCCCCCAATAGAATGGAAAAAAGCAATTGTGATTCCTATCTTTAAGAAAGGTAATAGAGATGACCCTAAAAACTATAGCGGTATCAGTATACTAAATTCCTGTTACAAAATATATAGCAGAATCTTAAATAACAAACTAATGAAATATTCCGAAAACTTTATTCTAGAGGTACAGAATGGATTTAGAAAAGGACGATCATGTATAGACCCAGCCTTTTGCCTAAAATTAATAATAGAGAAAAGAAGAGAATATAATTTAGAAACACATATTGCATTTATTGACTTTGAAAAAGCATTTGACAAAGTTAAAAGAAACATATTATTTAACATATTAAAAGAAAGACAAATACCAAATAATATCCTAAAAGCTGTCACAAGTATATATGAAAATAATCAAATACAAATAAGATTAAATCACGAGCTATCATATACGAGAGAGATAAACCAAGGGGTCCGACAGGGATGTCCCCTCTCAGCAACTCTTTTTAATATCTACTTAAATGAAATAATAATAAAATGGAGTAAAAATTTACATCAAGGAATTAAACTTTCACCTACAGTTAACTTAAACACTCTCCTCTTTGCAGACGACCAAATAATAATTACAAATTCTGAAGATAACTTACAGAAAACTATTTTAAATCTAAATGAGATATCCAAAGATTATGGTATGATAATATCAACAGAAAAATCAAAAACTATGGCCTTTAAAGGACAAGATCCAGCAAGAACTAAAATAGTAATAGATAACAAGATCTTAGAACAGGTGAATTCATTTAACTACCTAGGATGTATGATCACATATGAAAATGAAAAAGATATAAACGTAAAAATTGCAAAATATTTAAAAATAACAGGTGTAATTAACTCTATATTTAAACCAAACCTAGTTCAAAAACAAACCAGGCTAAAAGTATACAATACATTAGCCTTACCGGTCTTAATGTATGGAAGCGAAATCTGGACAATAAAACAAAAAGACAAACCAAGATTAACAACAGCAGAAATGAAGTTTATGAGAAAAACTGCAAAGTATACCCTATTTGATCACAAAAGAAATGAAGATATTATGAAAGAATTAAACCAAGAACCAGTAATAGAAAAAATTAAAAAATATAAACATAAATGGATGGAACACGTTCAAAGAATGAAAACAGAAAGATTACCAAAACAAGCCTTAAAGTACAAGCCGTTAGGAAAAAGAAAACCAGGACGTCCTCTTAAACGATTCAACGATGACTTCTAAGGCCGGAACAAGCCATGCTAGGCCTAAATCCTTGATACGTATGATGATGATGATGATGATGACAAACTGAATATATCCCCTTCCTCTTAAATCTTTCCCTATGTCATTGATATACAAATTAAAGAGTGGTGGCCCTAGTACTGAACTCTGAGTTACTCCACTAGTTGCCATCATTCTCCTAGATTCCACACTCCACCATATACTACTCTCTGATGCCTGTCAGCCATCCCCCTCCATTTTTCTACTAGACTCATATCCATTCCCATTTGCTCCAGTTTTTGTGATAGTTTTACATGTGGGATTGTGTCAAATGCCTTAGCAAAGTTGACAGTGTCATGGTGTAGCCATTACCTTTATCCAGTTCTGCTGTTAGTTTATTATAAAATTTAATAAATTACTAAGACAGGACCTATCCTTTATAAAGCCATGCTGCCCACTAGAATATTGTATCCCTATTGTATTTTACTTTTCACCAACTTTTCCAGTACTTTAACAACCGCTCCTAATATATTAATCGGTCCATAGTTTGCTACCTCTGTTTTGGAACTGCCTTTATGCAGTGGTACTATTTTACCCTATTTCCACTCCCATGGTACACTGCCAGAGCTGAGACTTAGATTGAACAACTTCGTCAGAGGCAATGCCAGTTCTCTTGCACATTCACATAGTACACAGGCTGATATGCATACAGTCCCACAGCTGTATTCACATTCATCTTTTTCCATCTACCTTAATTTTGATATGTCTCTGTTACATCACCAATAGCAAAATCTCCACCTGGATGATAGTCCTTTGCGAAATGATCACTCAGCAACTCAACTATTTCTTTCGGTTCAGTCACCTTCCTGCCATGAGCATTTTTTAAAGTCATTCTACCATAGTCCTTTTACCTCTTACTTGCTACATAATGAAAAAAAAAACTCTTTTGAGTTTACTTTGGCCTGTTTGGCTATTTCTCTCTCATGGTCTGATTTGGCTTTCTTTACCATACTAGTGTTAAATCTTGAATGAAAGGTTTAATTTATTGTAAAAATATTTCATTCAGATTTCACAGGTAACAAAATTTCCGTAAGAATACTTGTATATAGGTATAGGTGAAATTTAATGAAAAACTGAAATAGTCCTTTAATTGTAAATTCTCTTATGTATTATATTGTTATGTGTCCTTGTAAAACCTTCAAGAGTTGAAATTTAGTGAAAATTTTGTTAGCATGAGAAAGTTAGATCAACATATACAACGAGATAATCGGTTTATAGATATGACCCGAGGCAGTCATGTACTCGAAGACTAAGTTGTGCATGGGAAGTCCTCGTGGAGAACCTAGTGAGGAGAGAATGGTACCGAGTGCAAGAGATTTAGGTGCCGGGCGTAAAAGGTGACGTAGTATTGAGAACAGCTCAGGAAGGATATATATATATATATAGCTTGGCGATGCGAACTTGAGGCTTTTTTCTTTTTTCTTCCTTGGATTCCTGTTCAAGTTGTTCATGGAGGAGGAGTATGTGAGTGCGGTCGAGAAGAATGATGTCCAGTGGCAGCTTTGCGGCCAGATAGCGATCCAGTGCAAGTAATCATCGGTACGGCGGAAAAGTCAGCGTAGACCGAAACAACATGCGGAATCACATGGACCGATCCCAGCAGAGCAGCTTCGCCCACATTGGAGAAGCTGATTCGCGATTGTATTCGCCAGTTTGTTCTGAAGACAAACCATAGGAGAAGGTAACAAGCCGTGTGAATTTAATGAAAGGTCGAGAGAGAGAGAGAGAGAGAGAGAGAGAGAGGACCAGAGAGATCTAGTTACTCGGTAAAGTAGGAACCTTTTAATTCCTTTGTATGCTAGAAAGTGTTAGAAAACAACAATGTGCAGATATGCTCAGTGATTGGACTTATATGAATTGAAACAGGACTTTAGAATCTAACCAACCTGTAAATTGTGTCGTGTCTGAGAATGAGATATTGTATAGTGTAAGGTTAATGTACTAATGTATGTCATAGCCGAGTATATCTTGAAATTAAATAAGGTAAATGCTTGTATAGGATTGTCAAATGTTGTAGGAAGGAGTCAGTATTTTATTATTATTATTATTGTTATTACGGGTATCTCCATGGAGTCAGTAGACTCATCGCGGGAGACCCAAACTAGCAAAACAATATCTGTCATATCTCTTCTTGAATTCATTTACAGACGAAGGGCTCACAACTAAGTCAGGCAATGAATTCCACTCATTCACCACCCTCCAGGCAAAAAACCTTGTTCTGACACCTTTGTTAACCACACTCTTCTTTAATTTCCAGGGATGACCTCTTGTTCTTCCATCACTTTCACACAGCTGAAACATTTCCCCTGCATCAATCCTATAAAAACCTTTCAGTAATTTAAATGTTTCTATCATATCCCCCTCTTCTTCGCCTATCAACCAATCTCTGCAATCCACAAGCTCTCAATCTAGCAATGTAGGGAGCATTTTTTACATCACTCACCAACTTGGTCACTCTTCTCTGAACCCTCTCCACAGCCTCCTCATCTCCAAGGAATCCAGGTGACCAGACAATTTAAATTAGTTGCAGATATTGTCTAATGTCGAGAAAGATTAGGAATATTAAGGTTATGTCTATTTAACCCATTTAACTTGTAGGAGAGATTTAGCTTAATTGAGTTTAATACAATATACAATTACTTTATATAATTGATATATAAAGTAATTGTATATTGTATTAGTGTGATGAATAAACCTTTTTTTTACCTAACAAAATTGCCTGATCTGAAATCGTAATGCACCACTCATTAAAATAGAACCTGAGCGAATCAATAGTCGGGGATAGTTACGACTGCAGTAAGAGAAAAATTTAGACATATTAAGTTTTGTAATTGGAAATATTAATTGCTTGATTATCGATAAGTGTGTCATTCTGAGAATTAACTCCCAAGAATTTGGATGGCGCAGCTTCAACAAATAAATTTTTCCAAATTCTGATACGGAGTTAATTCCAGAATTGTAACAAAGAATTTTGGCTCTAGCCTGAAGCAATTTCTCTGTTCACCGAGTTTTGCACACAGAAGCAATTATAGTAGTGGCCACAAAGTAGTTAGAAGTTAATTGGAATTGATAGAGATAGCAGAGGTAGAAACAATCTGGAGAAAACATATTAAGTATAATCACTTAACTAGTACGACAAGTAAGGTTTGGCTATCTAACAATTTACAATAACTACTATATATATATGTATAACGAAATAAAAATGTAACACTAGTCACTCTTCTTGCTTGCAGTTTGTATTGCTCGTGAGTATGATAATCACTTTTCTTTTTATATTTCCACCACAATGTTTTTTTGTTTTTTTTTGCAGCTTTTGCTTTATATCTCTACTCATCCACTTAATTCCAACTCGGTTGATCCTCCTGACCTTAGGTATGCAGTCTGATGTTGCTATTCTCAAGCAATCTTTGACCACTTGCCATGCACTACTGACATTCTTTCCATGTAGCTTCTCAAGCCATGACACTGTTCTGAGATGATTCCTGAGTCTCTTATAATCACCAGCCTTATAGTGTGACATAAATCCCTTCTTGACACTACATGTTTGGTAACTTCCCAGAACAAGACTGCATGGTCACTCTCCCCAGTTGGAGGTAGAGTGTCTCCATGGTTATGGGCACATCTTTTCATGCTATTATCAGATCCAACATCCTCAAATTACATGTTGTTTCAAGTAATTATCCCTTAGAAACTGTATAAATCTCACTTCCATCTTGCCATGCCCCCTTTCCTCTCTCCAGTCGATATCGCCATAATAATTGTTTGGTCTACACTTATTGTGCTAATTGGCCAATACATGGCATCTACATCTTCTTGTGGACCCCCCCCCCAAGTCTATAGCAGCACCCAACGATGTATTTTATCCTATTTGCCTCTATTTCACACTAGACAGCCTCAAATGAATCACCTCCCTCAGACTGAAAATCCTCTAGCTTCTAATTTTGTTGGTTATAATTCTGCAGCTATCATCATTAGTACCCCACCTCCTGTCTTGTTCCTTCTATTCTCCCTGAAAATACAATACCCTTTACATTCTACCCCTGTAACTATATCATTTTCAATCATCCAGGTCTCACCGATGCCTATAATTTATGGCCTAGTCGAGCTTACCAATGCCCAAAACTTCCCATCCTTATTCCTGATACTTCTCTCATTCGTATACATGCATTTCAACATCCCTTTGTACCCATAGTTACTTTTGTGTAATGTCATTTTCAACTCATTCAAATCGGAGACCTGTGAAATCCCATTCAGCATTGCTTAATCATTACTGTAGACTGCTCATTTATTACATGGGTGGCCAGACACATACTTGATTCACCCCCCCCCCCCCATATCTCTAATTTCCCTGGTTTTGCGCTACTATGCTGTCACTAAACAACACTTTCTCCAAACATCAACCTCCAAAACCACTTAAATGTAGTCCGTCAAGCATACATAAGTCCTTTCATCCATCAAATTCACTCCATACATCCATAAACTGCACAATCTTCTCATTGACAATCACGTCCCTTCTCAGTTCTGTCCTATCATACTATAGGCACAGACTCACAATCTTTACTTTCTTACTCTTCATTTTTGCTTCCACTAACAACTCTTTCATATCTTCTCTCATTGCGCATTTCTCACCTTTCAAATCATTTGTGTCTGCCAAAACAATTAACTCATTCGCTTCTTCCTTCTGCGTACTTACAGCTTCACTTACGACCTTTATCTTCACGCCTGAAAAACATGTTTTTGTCACTTTCTCATTAAGTATACCTCTTATGATTGAAACTCCCCATCCAATGCTTCTCTGTTCTCCCAGTTTCTCGCATTGTTATGCTTTTCCCATTCACTCTTTCTTTTATTTTCCATCCTTCTGTACCATACACCAATTGTTTCTCCAGTCACTCAAGCTCATTTTGTCCTGTGAAGAAGTCTTTGTAAGCATGCAGTTTTTTCTGCACTGGCATCTCATCATCAACATTATTACTTTCAACCACTTCCTTCAAATTCTCATTTGTAGTTTGTGCATTATCATTCACTGCTTCTGCTACATTCTCCAAAACACTTTGACAGTTGTGCCTTTTATCCTTATTATCAGTCGCTTCATTTTTTCTCAGCTCGTATTTCTCATACTTGTTTACAAATGTTTTCTCCATTCTCACTCTCATACCAAACTTTTCCATCTTGGCAACAAATATGTTAAACACATGCTGCATTGCACGAAATCCTGCACGTTGATATCAGTCAACATCAAGGTCTTGGTCACCATTTTTCTTGTATGCATTGATGCCATAATGAAAACGATTCCGAAAAGTATATCATTTAATGATAGTTATTGATAATAGATGACAACATGACTTAACTACACAGTCAAAAATAAACAAAATACCACCAAATATATATAACAATATCGCTGATATCTACTAAAAAATAATCACTTAGCTGAGCAACACATGTTCAGCATCTGCTACTAAGGATGATGCAAGCTCATACCCATTTTATTTACTGAAAATTTGCATTTGTCAATCAGCCAAGACCAATCTCCATGATCAATCTCCCTAATTGGAGGCAGTGTGGCTATCTTACAACTTGTGATTCTCAGAATAGATCCAGCAAACTCTTGAGTCTTCTTCATCACTTGCTGTTTCAAAAGTTAAATGGTATTTCTTTAGGGATAAAGTATAAAGGTTTCTCATTCCAGCCTATTCAAATGGCATATATCAATAGCATCCCTGATTGTATTGCTTGGTTTTCTATCATCAGTAAACAACTGAAGATTTCCTGTCAGCCTCTTTCCAATATCATTAATGTGTAGATTAAAACAACAGTGGTCCAATGACTGGGACACACCACTGTCCATTTTTATTAATCTTTGTACTGGTTATGGGCAGTACTACCCTTACATCATGTCCAGACTTGATATATAGGCCTAAGCCTTTATAAGTGTTTTATGCTATGCTTGTTCTAGTTATCATTGTAGTCATTCACTGATTCACATCCCCCATATACCACTTTCTGATACCTGTCCACCAACCACCCACTTATCTAAGCTACTGGTTTATATTCCAATCTTCATATTCTCTAGTTTATGCAACAGTCAAATGCCTTAGCAAACTCCAATAGTCCCACATTACCAATATATATATATGTATATATATGATGGAAATTGAGTCTTTGTACTGGATATTCAGGCTTTTAATATGGCAAAGATTATCTAAAAATAATATTTTGTTGACTGTATTTCTTGAGTATCCATTAAGAACCAAAATATTGGTTTACAGTTCCTCCTTAAGTTTGTCTTCATTAGTCATGATAGTTTGCCTGGTTCTCGAGAGGGTTCTTAGATGTGATTACATCTAGCTTTGGATAATGACGATGAAGGGATGATGCTACCTTTATACTTTATCTCTAAAATGATACCATTGTCTTTCTTTATGATTAGGATATCAGAAAATACAAATATTATCTCTCTCTCTCTCTCTCTCTCTCTCTCACACTGAACACATTAAGAGAAAGGAGAAACTGCTGCAAGGTGGAAAAGTCCTGATTCCAAAGTATGAAAATATCATCCACTACCTCTGCCCATTTTGGATTATAATATAACCTTGATGTTCAGATCTTTCAAGTGATGTGTCTGTTTGGCCAAAGTAAGCCAAATTGCAGGAACATGGGACTTGATACACAAGGCAACAGTTAAGACAGATTTGTCCTTAGGAGAAGATAATAATTCATTCGTGAATTTGAATAATGCAAAAAGAATTCATAAGTTCTTTTACATAAGGACTCAGAATTCTTCACATTTGTTCTTCATTTGGAGAATGTGAAAAGAAATGGCCATTTTATTTATTTTTTAAAACTATAGTATGCAATGCTATGAGTGATTGTAAATACCTTGTTTTGTGTGTTATGTTTAGATTATACAGTTAAGAGTGGTAATTTGCTTGATAGTTTCTCTTTCTTGTGAAGAGAATTTTTTTTTCTTTTTTTCTTTTTTCATGTGAAGAGTAAATTTTGTTGGCTCTTGACATCAGAAGATTAATTATCATAGTCATATCAAATACTTAAAACATTTCTTTATAAGAGATTCATTCTCAGCTGAAGGATAGCACTCGGTACATGTTAACTTTTCAGATTTAGTTTTTATGTTAGTTTTTAACTAAGTTATTAGCAATATCTAACTTAGTTATCAGGTTTATTGAATCTTTGACTGTGATTTCTAACTCTATATTGATGCTAGTTATTATATTACATAACCTAAATAAACAAATACATTTCCATTGGTACATGCTTCTTTTATCAATGGCATACGTCTTACTTCACTAACACACAATGGTTTAATCTTATATTTTTCTCACTCTTATGTATGGAAAGGTTTAGGTGTCATTGATTATTCAACCTAAATAAACAATTACATTTCCATTGGTACATGCTTCTTTTATCAATGCCATACATCTTACTTCACTAACACACAATGGTTTAATCTTATATTTTTCTCACTCTTAAGTATGGAATAGGTGTCATTGATTATTCCTCATAGCACTCTGTGATCATTGGAAGAGCATTCATAGCTGATGCTGATTCCAAAAATTGTCTTTCAGACCTATAACAACTGAAAAATATCAGTGTAAATACAGCAGTGGAACTGGATGGAATGTCTTCTTTTGTGCTAATAATGCTGCTGTTATCACTGAACTCATCTGCCTTTGCTACATTTTTTAGCCAGTGGCTATGATCCTCGAAAAATAGAGAAAATACTAGATGACCCCATTCCCTCCCAACCCCTTAATACACCACACCACGGCAGAATTATTACTATCCTATACATTCAGGGCAAATAAATCCTGCTGGCAATCTGTATCTGTTCACCTAAGGACAAACACTCTCCATAATCACATCCAGGAGTATAAGAAGTGCCCTGTATTTGTTACCCTGTATTAGACAGAAAGATCTGCCCGAGAAAGATCTATTTCTCATGTTCACCTTGGCGAACATGAGAAATACATTTGAAACCATTGTCATGGCAAGTTGGAGATATTAGACCATGCCTTGGACCCCATCCTCCACAGGATCAGATGGAAGAAAAGCTGCACAGAAGTCATTAAGTTAAGGAAACTGTTTTTGGAATCAGCAGCAGTATTAAAGCATTCCCCAGACCAATGTTCCCTGCATTCACAAAATTTTTGCTTTCAGGAATTTTCATTTCCAGTAATTTTTGACCATACTTTAAAAAGGAATTATATAATAAATCATACTTTTCACTTATTTTATTTAGTAACTTCTCCAGAGTCTGTACTCCAGTATTACTCTAGCCCATTCCAAATTAAGACACTTGAATTATTTACTTTTAGCCTGTGCTGAGTGGGCAAACTGATGCTAGCATCGGCAAGTTGCAGAGAAATATTTGTTTTGAATGCCTACTGTCTAAACAGTACAGTCATTTTAACTCTTTCACGCAGTGATGGATTTTTCTAGCTACACAAATTTAAGCAGTTAATTAATTGCTTTAGTGATTGCAATTTTATGGGTTATAATTAAAAAAAAGCAACATTAATATGAAAAATGTTACATTATAAGTTTTAGTGCATTAAACTCTCAAAATATCACTGTAGAAAATAAAGCAGAAAAGAAACACAAATTCATTCATTTCCTGAGACCTTAACAAGTATAACTATATCAGTTTTCCAAAAATGTAGGAAACAGTCATTTTAAGATCTAATTAATGTTAACCTCTCTTTATCCAACAGTAGATGTCACAAATTAGGACTTTAGTTCTTTGTGTTGCTATTTTAAGCTGTTCCCACTATTAACGGATTGTTGCTCTGTGCATGCTTTGATAAACTCTTTGCTGATATTTTGCAGGTATAAAACCTGCAAAATATCAGCAAAGAAGTAAATAAATGTATTATTTATTATCTTATTATTGTCTTGTGTTGAAAATTAAAATCATTATATAAAATATATAACATGAACTCTAACACAAACATTTTTACCCATTTAATGAAGAGTGTGGTTTATTATTAAAAACAGCAACGAGTGTGTTTAATGAGCCATTGCAGCAATGAATTAAAACTGATGTCAGTAATTCCAAGTAATGCAAAATTGATTTCTGGCCAAGGCAAAATATGGTTAAAATTTTTTTCCAGATAAGAAAATGTCCTTTATGGATTTTGCATATTATAAAACAATAATATACTTCAAAACCATGTTCCTCAGGAAATTGAGAGGGATAACAAAATGTTCCACTAATTGTGCATTATTTTCAAATTTCATTACTCACTGAAATTATAATAGTAATCCAACAAAATATTTGGAAAAAAATTCCAAGACCATTGTGCTATTGCATCATTTCGTAATGGTGCAGTACAGGCTTACAGAGTTTACATGGTCCAAAATGGTGCACAATTACTGACACGCAGTGTATATGCAAATTACTTGGTTACATGCATCACATGTTCTAAGTAATTAAAAATGCTTGTTCAGTAATCATCAATAGTGTTGATCACAATGAAAAAAAACAAAGAATCTTTTGGAGTTGGATAAAGGGCTTATTGTAAGTGTCTGTCTAGCTGGAGCTGCAATTTTGAAAACAGCAGAGCTGACTGGTTTCTCAAAAGGTGAGATATCCTGGGTGTTTAATCAGCAGAAAAATAACCCACATTGCTTGTCTTAGAAGCATAACTGTGGTCCTATGACAGTCAGTCAGGAACAAGAGAATTTAAAGGCTATTCCCAGCCCATCACTGAACTATGCAGAGAATTGAATATGATTGGTATTGGCAGTCATTATATAGAAACCACTGATTTCTGTGAAGTAAATAAAAGTTTCTAATTCAGTGGCCAGTATGTGTATGTACATATCAATATCAACGTATTTAACTTAACATGTGAATGTTAAGTTAAATATTGTGTTAAATATTGTGGTCAAGAATCAACAATTTTGAATGTGAATGTTTATTTTATCAAACTCGTTAATATCTTACATAAAATATGAATGTTTAGGATTATAAATCGGAAATAAGTTTTAATTGTTATATTTCTAATAGATTTGCGCTGGAATAATGTCGGTCTCCTTGGAAGCAGGGCTCTTCTTGATGTAATTTTACTTAATAAAACCATTATCAAGTTGGATTTAGTAGGAAATAATATACCAGTTGA
Source organism: Typopeltis vanoorti (assembly GCF_054136105.1). Classification (NCBI taxonomy): domain Eukaryota; kingdom Metazoa; phylum Arthropoda; class Arachnida; order Uropygi; family Thelyphonidae; genus Typopeltis; species Typopeltis vanoorti. Next base: position 40,439,267 of record NC_143557.1, read on the forward strand.
AACTGCAAAAGCAATAGGTAAAATATATTCAAAATTGCATTTGTGATGAAACTGTTTCTCAAGTATAGGTGAACTGTTTGAATTTGAAGAAATTATTCTTTTTTTTTATTATTGGTCATTATCTCTTATTTACCATTATGAAGTCCAGCTTTGGAATAATAAACTAGGGATGCTTTACTGTACAATTTTATTTTTGTTATATTCTTAAGTAGTTATATTCTTGATGGAAGTTTTTTCACTTGGCTCTGCTACAAATTATATATTTGGTTTAATCCTTTATCCAAGTGTAAGCAAACAAAGTTTGCACCTGAAGTATTTTCAGGACTGGGGCAACTCATGGCAAAAGTGGTATAAGTTCTCATCACTTGCCTTAGTGTCCCATAATACAAAAGCACATAGGACACTAAGGCAAGTGATGAGAACTTATACCACCTTTGCCACGAGTTGCCCCAGTCCTGAAAATACTTGAAACAAATACTTTGTTTGCTTACACTTGGATAAAGGATTAAACCAAATATATAATATGTAGTTATATTCTTATTAGACTGGGCATGATAAAAGAAAATGCTAGGATAATAAATTTTCTTTGATCCATTTTGATTTAATATGGATCAAAGCTAAATGTTTTGGTTGACTAGCCTGTTTAGCTGAGTGGATAGTATCTTTGCTCCAAAATCAGTTGATTTGAGAGTAAATATGCCATGGGCGTGATTTTACAGTCACTGACTAGAACTGTACTAGGCCTCTTTTTTTTTAGTTCATTTCTTGAGTTAACAAATTGCTGACACAGGCAAGCAGTATTTTTTCTGATTAAATCTAATCAGTTAAAGATCGATTAGTTTTAGATTTTTTGATTTAAATCTTTAGTGGACATGGAAAACTTATAAGCATTTATAAATTATGTTAAAATAACAGATTTTTTTTATATAGACTAGGGATGATAGGATTAGTCATTTTATGGTATATTTTAGTGTTAATGTGCTTTAATATTATTAATATGTTGATGAATAATATTAATATGATCCTGTTTTATATATATATATATATATATATTAAAAAAAAAAAAAAAAACCATCTTAACACAGTATATAAATGCTTATAAATTTTCCACATCTCAAGATTTAAATCAAGTAATCAAATGCTTAAAACTCATCTTCCTTAATGGATTATATCCACAACAACTAATTGATTATGCCACTACTTTATCAAAAACTATTATTATTATTATTAATATCAGACATCCGTAAAATCAAAAGACCCATTGTGGAGAGGTCCACACTCTCGTGACTGGATTTAAGGCATAATCATAGAATTATGCCTTAAATCCAGTCAAAGTTTCCATGCTCAGCATGCTCTCAGAAAAGGTGTTTCACTCACCAACCACATTCAAAGAATCTGCTTCTCCCTCCACTATCTCACACCTTCTTTATGTAGCTTTCAGGGATAGCTTTCTACTTTTGTCTCCCTCTACTCTTTGAAAAATCTACTCCTCATTAATCTAGCAACAACTCCCCTCTCCATTCACTAACATATGTTTCAGAGGTATCCCTCGTTTTTTCTTTTCTGCAAACTGCATTCCCTCGGTCTGTCTTCATATCTCATGCTTCAGAGATCAAACACTAACTTACTGAATCTTTTCTGGATCCTCCTTAAAATATTCTCATCCCCTTAAAAACCAGGTGATTAAATATGCACACAGTAGTCCATATATGGCCTGATCAAGGCCTTATACAAAAGAAATCTGTATGCTTCCACATGTTAAGGTTCTCCTCCTCATCGTTATTGCCATAATCCTAGTGATGTTCTCACAATTTTTGAAATGTGATCTCTTTACTCCAAGTTTTTGTTCACAGCCATTCCCAAATCTCTTATCTCTTCTACTTCCTTTAAAATTTATCCACTAAATGTATACTCTGCATTCCATCCTTGCTTAACAAATTTCAACACCTTACACTTGCAGCATTAAACTAGTAACTCCACTCATCTGTCCTCTCACACAGTCTACCGAGATCCTCCTATTCATGACATCTGCTCTGTGCCCTATTTTCTCAATTTTGCATTATCTGCAAACAGCTGCATATCTCCAGTTAGCCTGACCAGTATCATTAACATACATACATACATGTTAAATAGTCCCATAAACAGATCTCTGCAGCACACTGCTGGTGACCTTCTTCTTTTGGGATGCCTCTCCCCTAGCCACAACCCACTAATACCTGTCTAGCATCCAATCACATATACAACTTGCTAATCTATTTTCCAATTCCATTCTCATCTAGTTTATTTACCAGCTTATTGTGCAGCAATTTAATTCCTTTGAAAAATCCAAGTATCCAGTCACTCTGTAAATTACATTTTCGCAATTTGCCCTCATAACTTATATTCTACATCCCCAACATTAATCTTGTTATCTGCCTTTCCCAAAGTGTCTTTGAACTTCATGTGATGAGATCTGCATTTAGAAATCCAGATATCAGTAGGGGACAGTGATCATACTGTGCCAATGGTTAAGTGTATGGCTGTTCTGTTTAAAAAGCATTACATGCTGAGCTTCAAAGCTGCAAATTATGACTAATTGAGCAGAATACCAGGTTTTATCCCATGGTATCAGTCTCCAGTTGGGAACATTATAGACATTGAACATGGGTGGTGCAAAGCCTGATTATTTAACTATTGACTGATCAGTATCTATAGAGTGGTGATGATGATTTTGGAAAAGTTGATAATAGCTTGCATACAGAAATGAGTTCACAGAGAATCTATATTTTGCAATGAATAGCATCATAGATTTATTAAGGGGAGGTCATGTTTGGTAACTTGCTCCCATTTCATAATAATGTGGTGGTTGAGTTAGACAAGAGGATTGGATACACTATGATACTTTTGGACTTTGCTGAAGCTTGACAGGATTCAGCATGGAAGGCTGTTGCATAAGCTGGAGGATATGGAATTGGATTATATATTACCAGTTTGGATAGGAGGATGGCTGACTGACAGATATCAAAAAATGGTGTATGGGAGATGTGAGTCTGCAAAATTTAAGGTGACCAGTGGTATACCCCCAAGGATCAGTCTTTGGTCTGTTGTTATTCAGTCTTTACATTAACAATATTGGGGAAGGACATAACAGGAAACAGAAGAGCTATTTGCTGATGATGGAAAGATAGGCATTATAATCAGGAATGCAACTGACATGCAGTACTTGTAGAATGATTTCAATAAGCTGGAATTGTCAGCATGTGAAAATGGCTGTCAGTTCCATTTGGCATAATGAGATATATACAGTGGTGCATTATATTGGTGGGATTATGCTAGAAGAAATTGACCAGGCTTGGGATTTTTGCGTATTAGTAGATAGGAATTGAGGTTCAGGGACCATATAACAAAAGATTGCAAATACAACTCAGAGAGTAATTGCAATGTTGAAATGAACAGATATGCAAGAATACAGAAGGATGACTTTAATAAGTGCTGATGGTAGGAAGGTGACAGGAACAAAAGAAATAATTGAGTTGCGAGTGATCACTTTGCAAGGATGTACATCCAGTTGGAGATTTTGCACTTGCTGATATGACAGAGACTAATGTGAGATTTAAGGATAACGAACAGGAGGTGCTCAGCATATTGAAAAATATCAAAGTGAATAAAGTGGGAGTGGATGACAAGTCAGCTGTGTGAATATGCAAGAGAATTGGCAGTGCCTCTAAGTTTTATTTAATCTAATTCTCATCTATGACAAGGTTTCAAGGGATTGGAAAAGGTAAGATAGTGCCATTAGCATAAAGGTGACTCCAAGAGAGAGAAGTAGCAAATCACAGATTTTGTAAATGGTATGTTTTGCATTAGTAATTTACTCACATTTTATATTACAGTAACAGCATAGATAAAGGAAATGGCTACACCATGATGCTGCTAGACTTTGCGAAGGCATTGGATAGAATATCACATAAAAAATTACAAAAATTGGATCAAATTGGAATGGATATAAATCTGGTTGCATGGATGGGGGGGAGTAACTGACAGACAGACTAGTATATTTCAAAGATTAGTATATGGAGTAATGGAATCTGGAAGAATGAGAGCCTCATGGCTCTGTATTAGGACCACTACTCTTTAATTTGTATATTAATGATATAGAGAATGATTTAGGAATGGATATTCAGGTGTTTGGTGATGATGCAAAACTGGGGAGGGCACTAGTGGATAAAATTGATGCAAATATCTTGCAGAATGATTTAAATAAATTGGCATTGTGGACAAAGGATAATGGTTGTCAACTTAATGTTGCAAAATGTAAGGTTATGCACTTCAAGTTTAAATGATTACACAATATGTATCACATTGATGGAGAATTACAAGAAATTGATGAGACTAGGGACCCAAGGATAACAGTGGACAGAGTTGAAGTTAAGAGGGCATATTGCAAAAGTCAGTAAAATAGCCCAAAAGATTACTTGGATGTTGAAATTCACAGAAGTAAAAATAGGAAGATTATTATTCCTCTTTATAAGGTTATGATTTGGCTGCATCTGACTAATGTGCACAGATTTTGTCAAATGGGCTTGGGAATCAGAAGATGGTGGAGAAGATTCAAAGACAAGTGAACAAGCTGATGACAGGTCTGTGGAATGCTACCTATGAGGAAAGTTAAAAAGTATGTGGGTTCCACAGTTTAGTTGATAGGCAGAAAAGACAGGACATGGATAATATAGATAGTACTTAGAGGTATTAAAATGTTTACTGGTGAGAATCAAATGCTTGTGGTGACATTCTGAACAGTTTAAGTGACACCTGTTGCATGATAATGCACCTGATCACACACATCATCTACAAACATTTTGTTCATTAGATAGTGTTCACGATATTCCGAAGAACAATTTTCCTAGTAATTCCAAGGCTTGTATGAATACTGTTTCAAGTGTATGTGATCCTTTGAGAATTAGTTTTAAATAGAGAAGTGAAAAAATAATTTTCTTATCCATGCTTTAGCTTTAGTGAATTCATTATCTTCACTTTTTATCCATACAGCAAAAAAGCTACAGTGATAGAAAGGAGTCCCATATCTTTATGTGCTACATTTTAAGTATTCATGAATTGTACATTCTCTTGCAAAGCGCACTATGAAATTGTTAACTATATCCATCAGAATGTAACCATTAGATGATGAATGACCATTAGTCAACAACAACGACAACAAAAAAGAAACAACGAAGAAACAATCTTTGAGTTACACTACAAGTAGGAATAATGAAAGTACCAAACATCTCTCCAAGGAAACTCCCACAGCATAATCACAATATTTATTAAAACAAAACAAAAAAGATCACAAATGAACCCAATAGCATTAATTCTTAACTTTTTCTTTCATATTATACTACACCTCTGAATCAAAAAATTAGAGTAATCAAAGAAAATGTGTTGAATGATTTGCAATTCTAATTTATTGCATAGAAAATAATTGTTACCAAATAAGAATTAGCATAATCTAAATCTACGTACTTTGTAGATTATATAACCATGTAAACACATACAAATCTAATATTGTTATTTGAAAACATTCACAATATTCGAATAATTTTTAACATGGTTCAAAATATTAGAATAATGCAAAAATTGCAGTCAAAGACAGACAACATGATAATTAATGCTTTGTTGCATCCTCCCTTAGCTTTTATGACCATAAATTATGACCGTTTTTGTAAATGGTTGTGCATATTATTTACTGGCGGTTCAGTCTTTTTATTATGAAAACATGCCCAGATGGTCTGCAGACTAGAAACAGGTTCATTTTTGTCTCCTGGGGCAACTTCTTGAAGTTGTTTCTTCATAATTCTCCACAAATTCTCAGTGGAGGGTTAAATCTAGTGAGTTTGCCAGCCAAGGAATTACATTGGTTTCCTTTCTTTGAGCCATCTAGTAGTGGTCTTGGAAGTGCGACAAGAAGCTGAATCTTGCTGATAAAAGGAAATCGACATCACATAAATCTTCAGATGCCAGTAACACGAAGCTGATTAATTTTAATGTTATAGATGAGAATACAGACTGATAAGAAAATAAGTATTTATTAACTTATTGCTGATATTTCGCTGGTATCCAGCATCTTCAGAGCACAAAAACAGTTTGTCACAGTTCGCAACACAACAACAACAACAATCGGGTATAACAATGGGACTAGTTTGAACAACTATAATGTACAACACAGACTAAAGTCCTAATAATTAGGTGCCATTTACGTTGTGGGGGGGAATAAAAGAGGGAAAGCAGGCATATTAATTAAGTCTTAAGATGACTGTCTCCCAAATCCTTGGCAAATTTATACAGCCATACTTGTTGAGGTTTGGAATATGTTTCATGGCTTCTATTGATTCCAAGAACAATCTCTCTGACTTATAACGACTTCTGTGCAGCACTTTTTTTTTCCCAATTGCTCCTGTGTGCAGGAGTATCCAAGGCATGGTCTGCTAGACCTAACTTGCCATAGCGATAGTTCGGATGTATTTTTTATGTTCACTGATCCACAGTTCTTTCATAGTAAGCTCGATCACATGAACAGGGCACTTCATAGACTTCTGGATATGATAAAGAACAGATTTTGTCCTTGGGGGGAATGAATGAGAGTTGCCAATTTTACATACAATTTAAATACATAGTTGATGTTTATTAAACACTCTAGATATCTTTTAAGATGTGCCTTGAATGTATGGGATGGTGACAGTTTTGTTGTAGTCTTCTGTGGTAGACATTGGGGGAGGGAGATTTCTGGGGAGTATTTAGTATTTTGTCTATCTTATGGAGATTATAGCCATTGGCTGAGAAGGTGTGACATGAGTGAGTGAGTTCAGCAGTAAAAGTATTGTCATTGGAACAAATCACTCTAGTTCTGTGGGTTAGTGTTTTTAGGCTACTATACTGTTGAAATGGGTGATGATGCGATTGATTGTACAAATATCTCCCTGTATGTGTGGGTTTTCTGTAAACCTAAAATGATGAAGAACGATCTGGAAGATGTGTGATCAGTGTCCAGGAATGGCAGACAGTCATTAGATTCCAGTTCGTTTATAAAGTGGATTTTTGAGTGTTGGCTATTTAAATGCACTAAGAATGTATCCAATGTGTCTGGGCCATGTGGCCAGATAGCAATCACATCATCAACATAGCATAGTCAAACCACTGGTTTGAGAGTTGCTGTATTGATAGCTAGATTTTTCAAGTGTTCTATATAAAAGTCGGCTAAGGGAGAGCGGAGCACATTGCTGTCCCATCTAATTGTTTGTATATTTTCCCTTTCCATGTAAAATAATGTTTATGTATTGCGAATTTCGGTGAAATTCGCAATACATGAAGGCTAAAGATTCCAATACATACATGCTAAAGGTTGCAAATTTCACCAAACTTTTCATGCATTCTTTATCAAATGCTTCTTGCTTAAAATGCCAAACATGCATCCCTTGATGACTTTGGGACACAAAAAACATATTTCATCACTAAAAAGTATCTTTTTTTTTTTTTTCAGTTCTCTTGAATTCCACAACAGTCTTTGCTTCTACCATTGCACTTTAGCTGCCTTTTGCTTGGAAGACACAAACGGCTTTGTCTTAGGCATACGCAATTTAAGACCCAATTTGTGAAGTCATCTCAACATTGTAGAACCTTTTGACTGCTATTGCAGTGATTATTTTGAAAACTTCAATTATTAGAATACAATAAGGGGCTTAATGAATTAATACAGCTGGCTCCTTTGCTGCATCCCTTAGGGACAAGTATTAATGACTGTAGATCTGTGTGTGTGTGTGTGTGTGTGTGTGTGTGTGTGTGTGTTCACTACACCAGTTTGCTTGTTCTGGGAGACGAAAAAACCTGAGTTCTGAGGTGAAAAAATTCCCTACCTCCAATGAGACCAGCTAACTCACCTTTAGTCATAAGAGACCAGATAAAGGTTCCTCATGTATTGGACAGGAATTGAACCCAGGTCTTTCCGACCAAAAGGCTTCGTCTATACTGACTGAACTACGGAAGCTCAATTTTCATAAGTAGTCAAATGAAAAATGAGTGTTCCAGCAAGACTTTTTCATAGTAGACACTGATGAGGTTCCAGCACAAGTTGTAAATGGAAATCATTGAACTGCAGAATAATTAAATTAAAAGATGTTATTACTGTGATAAATGTACTACATGTTTATGTTAGGTTTCTGAAAATCTCAACACCTTCACACATACACTCACAAACACACAAAATAAATTATTTGAAGTATTTAAATCTGTGAGCAAACTTTCTTAGTGAAAATTTCAAATTATTTACACATCGCTATGGAACAGTTACATGCTGGTACAAGGGATGTCCAGAAAGTAAGTTCCGAAACAAAAATATACTTAAAATATACTTACAAAAAAAACTTTATTGGAAATTAAAGTAGACATCTTTCACTACTTTTCTACGTAATTTCTTCCATTGTTCAGGCACTTATCATATTGGGGCACCAAGAGTTGTATACCTTCGTTGTAGAAGGTTGCCGCCTGTGATGCAAATCCCGTATTGACTGCTTCTTTGACCTTGTTGTCGTCTTGTGCTGGCCACCAAGGAAAGATTTCAGATGTTTGGACAGGTGAAAGTTGCTTGCCGTGAGTTCAGGACTATATGGGGGATGATGGAATTGTTCCCAGCTGAAGGTGGCAAGAAGTTGTTATGTTATGCCGTGTGTGGACGGGCGTTATCATGAATTAAAATAACACCCCTGGTAAGCATGCCACATCATTTATTCTGGATTGCACGATGCAGTTTCTTAAGGGTTTGGCAGTACATACTTGCGTTGATTGTGGAGCTTTGACCCAAGAAGTCTACCAGCAAAATTCCTTGTCTGTCCCAAAACACAGTGCACATGATTTTCTGAGTGGAAACCATTGTCTTCAATTTCGTCTTGACTGGTGATGAGGTGTGCCTCCACTTCATTGGCTGTTGTTTGGATTCAAGTTGCATGCGACACCCAAGTCTCGTTCCTGGTGACAAGTCTGCTCAGGAAATCATTGCCATCCTCATGGTAACGTGTGAAGAATTCCAACTCACTGCCTAGCCAATTCACTTTGTGTTGTTCCGTAAGCAACTTCGGCACCCAGCTTGCACACAATTTCCGATAATTCAGTTTCCCTGACACAATTTCATGAAGACATGAACGTGAAACGTCTGGAAATTGCAGTGAGAGTGACATCTTAGTGAATCTCCTATTCTCTGTCGAATCTTCTCTTCAACTGAACACACAAAATCGTCAGTCACTAAAGATGGTCACCCACTCTGTTCATCATTGTGCACATCTGTTCTTCCTTCATTAAAAAGTCTTACCTATCTTCTTACCATTAATCACTCATTGTGTGTTCTCCATAAACGTCAATAATTTGCTGATGAATTTCAGCTGCTTTAATGTTCCTCTCATTCAAGAAACAGATAACTGACCTAATTTCACATGCGGCAGGCGATTCGATTTTCTTAGACATTATAAACACACACACACACCAAGAAGCATATGCACTGCAAGAATTTCTGAAAATGGCACCAACACCATACTAAGGAATCAACAAACTCAGCACGCATGCACACTATTGCGATCACAGCACTGCAATGAAAATATTTAAAATTGGAACTTACTTTCTGGACGTCCCTCGTAGTATTTCTAAATCTAATTAAAAAAAAATTATATATATAAATTAGCTGGTGATATGCAGGTGACTCCAGAAATTTTAGTTTCTTAATAATTTTAATACAGTAATACCCCATCTTACAACAATCTGCTCATATGATGCTGCACTCATTTATATGAAGTTTTAGCTGCATGATGCTCCTGTGAATCAGCAGTGCACAGGTTTTATGAAATGTTTGTTTCTGATGTTGTTGTTGCTTGGTACATCTCTCTCTCTCTCTCTGTGTGTGTGTTTCAGTGTTTTGCTGTGAATTATGAACTGTTTATAACTATTATATTTTATTGGTGTTACTAACAGCAGATAAAATTCAAAGTAAGGCTACTGATGCTTCCATTGAAATGAAGACACACAAACCTGTTACATTAGGTACTAAGATTAAAATTATTATTAATGAAAATGGAGTATTGAACACTTAGGTAGGAAGCAGGCTAAACTTATCTCACACCGCTGTTGTTATAGTTAAAAACAAATATGAAGTGAAACATGCTACACTAGTTAATACTACAGTTAACTGTAAACCTGACAATCTTATTGCTGAAATGGAAAAAAATTTTTAATAGTGTAGATTGATGACCTGAGCCTCCATAAGTCAATTGGTATAGACAAACCCTATGGTTGAAAAGACCCAGGCTCTAATCCCATCAATGATATGAGGAACCTTTATCAGATCTTTTCAATCAAATGGTAAGGTGAGCTGGTTTCATACAGAGGTAGAGGTTTTTTCCCTCACCAGAAACTTGAGTTTTCATCCCTCAGAACAGGCAAACTGGGCCCCATGAACACAGATCTACAGCCAAAAAATACTTGCCTTTATGGGATGCAGCAGAGACTTGATGTGTCAGCTGTGTTAATTTGTTGTGACCGCTAATGAGGGGACTATGCCCATCCTAAGGGATGGAGGAGTTGAAGAAGATTGACAACCAAACTGGTTGCCGTGTTCCCTAAAGCCAATCAGTCTATTCAGAATAACTTGTACATCTCCTAAAATTTTTGTTTGCAAATCAGATGTAAATAAATGCTCATTTACACATGCACATATACGAGTGCTTAAAAATGTTATTAAACCATTACATGCATCTACAAGTGGAGAGAAAAACAAACAAACAAAGAAATTGATTCACTATATGATGAAATTCGTTATACAATGATGATGATCTTGGAACCTAATGTGTTGTATGACAGGGTATGCCTGTATGTCACTGTTTTTTTTTGTTTTTTTTTTCACTTGAAACTTGTTACTTCTATTAGTTTATTTACAAAGTAATATTTGCATATGGATAAGTGGATTGATACAGTGCCGTAGATGATAGAAATATAAGATCTGATAATGTTGGAGTTTTGACAAGTAACAGACTGATTTGGAGGAAAATTGTAGTTGTAGGTGGGAAGTTAGTAATGATGTAAATTTTTCATTTATTACTATCATATCCTGTACACCCCTTGAGGGTACATGGCAGGAATTTAATGAGTAGAAGTGTGTTTGTTCAGTTTACCATTTTATAGCACTATTATCAGTGACATGATGCAGTCTTCACAGTTCTACATGTGCAAGAGGCTCACTGGGAAATTCCCCACAAATATAGTAATTAGGCAGCCTTGTCCAGTCCTAAATCTGTTTAGCTGGCTCTAGATGTGTCAATGTAGATTGAATTCTCAAGGGTTTGACAGTTGCATCTGTGATCAGGTACTTATTTATAGTTCATTCCAGTCTTCTCCACTATTCCTGGGGGACTGTCATCTGGCATTTCCACAAGCCAGATGGAAGTTTTGGATGTAAGGCAGTGAGCTGGAGGTGGAGAAATACCTTGATGTATGGGAAAGTTGATGTTATTTCTGATTATATTTATTTCTTTGATGGCAGCTTCTTCTCTTCTGCAGCATGGAGGGGTGGCATGGGAAAGGACAGGCAATCATGGGAGAGGAGTAGATGGGTGTATATCAGAGATAGTTCTCATTGTTATGTAAAGCTTTGTGTCCATAAAAATTGTGTGAGAACTTTCATTCCAAACTGGCAAGCAGTACTCTGCTGCTGAGAAGAGCAAGCCAAGACTAAGGGTCAAAGCATTACAACCCCAAGTACCTGTGAGCTCATTTATGATGCTCTTGGCAAATATCTTAAACTTAAATTTTTCCAAATGGTGTTGGTATGTAAGGCTGCAATTAAGTGTAATACCAAATGAGCTGTATGTTCTGATTATTTTATGAATTCAGGTGAACTTTTGTTTTCCTGTTGTAGAGCATTTGTTTTAGTAGTTGTAGAGTTTTTTGGCATTTGACTATTTTGGCTGTTTTATAAAGTAAATCTTTCTTTCATGTGGTGTCAATGGTGTCATAAGTCTGTAAAGGCAGTAGCTGTTTTTAAACCCTTTGGTATCCAGTTTCTGTGTGTATTGTGAGGGCCAGGAACTGGTTGCAGCAGCATCTACCACAGTCTGTTCATTGGGTAAGATGCCTTCTATTTTTGGAGAAATCCTAGAGGGGATAGTCCTTCCAAAAAGTTTTTGAGGAGTGCATGATAGTTATTAGGATTATACCTCAGCTTGTTAGGTTTGGGCAAGTGTATTATGTTTGACTCATGCCAGTTTCAGGAGTTGTTAATCATTTATTATCATTATTATTATTACATCCTTCATGGATTTGACAGACTCATCATGAAAGGTTCATTCAACTGACAACTACTTTTCATAAGTCTTAAAATCTTTTATACACCCTGCATTAACACCATATGCTGATGATGTGTTCCATTCACTGACAGTTCTCCATGTAAAAAAATTTACTCCTCACACCCCCCCTCTTCACCACACTCTTACATAACTTCCAGGGATGGCCTCCGTTCTTCCCCCTCTCACCTTGTACTCATTTTATAATCCTCTCTGGATTAATCTAATAAAATCCCATCACTAGCTTAAATGTCTCTATCATATCACCTCTTTTCCTCTTATCCACCAAACTCTGTAATCCCCATTTCTTTAATCTCTCATAGCCAGCATTCCAGAGTCCTGATATGTCTTAGTCACTCATCTTTGGATCCTCTCCAATGTTTCCATATAACATTGAAAACCAGGTGACCAAATTTGAGCACAATACTCCGTGTGGTCTGCCCAGTGCTTTATGCAGTAGCTCAACCACCTCCTTATCCTTACACGTTAGAATACTTCTTATCATAGTACTACTATGATGTGCAGTCTTTGCAACACTTGCAATACGCCCTCTAGACTTCAGTCTACTGTCAACATCACTCCAAAACCTTGAGTCTCATCCACTACCTGCAGTACAGCACCGTCAGTATAGTACATAGCCTTTTATTTCTCCACTCCAAAATTCAGCACCTTGCACTTATTAATATTAACACTACAACTCCACTTTTTTGTCCAATTGAAAAGTCTATTGAAATCTTAATGAAGTGAATTAACATCAGCAGTGCTATTTATAATTCTCTCTAACTTTGCATCATCACCAGCACCTGAAGATTCCCAGTCATCCCACATGATATATCATTTACAAACAAGTTAAAAAATAAACATCAGGGGCCCAAGAACAGATCCCTGGGCATGCCACTCGTTATCCTCCTTTTTTGAGATGCTACTCCATCATACATAACTTGCTGGTTATGTATGATGGTTACGTTAAGGGAGCCAGTTACTAAACCATGTAACCAATATACTATTTCCATCCTCTGCAGCATGTACACCAACTTATCATGTGATAATCTATCAAACGCTTTTGCAAAATCCGAGAATATCACTGTATATGATTCTTCCATATCTGATCTGTTTGTTACCTTATAAAATGAAATTAATTGCTAAAACAAGACCTACCAGTTTTATTGAGGAGAAGAAAAAGACGTTAAATGGCTGGGTTTTCATTCGTAGTCAAGGTGAGTAAGCAAATCATAAAGAATACGCTCATTACCAGGAACTTGACCTCTTTTGGTTAGTTTGAGGACTGCATCAATTTCTTCAAAAGTTACTAGATTGGAGTTTACTATAGATCTAGAACATGATGAGAGAACATTTTCGCAAAGATGATGGTTCTCTTTTTTTTTGTTGTCTATAGAAATTTTGTAAAATAGTAATTAGAGAAGTGTGATTAGTTAGACTTATAAAATGAAATGGCACTGCCTTAAAATGCCAACATTAAATTATGTATTAATGTTTTATTGGCTAATTAAATTATCATTAACAAGTTTTAACTCTGTGCTGATGATTTTTCCAAAACAGCAAAATATTATTCACACTGCTGGGTTGTCATGTATGTTACATGTTTTTTAGTTTTAATTCTTGCTGTTTTCATATTTATAGATTTGATTCTTTGTCTTCATTTCAGACAAATTATGAAGACTACAACCATGTTAGAAATAATTACTTTAATTTCCTGACATTTCGACCTTCTTATTATGATCACATCTGGATTATACACATATATATATACAGACAAGCTATATTATATTTCAAACAGTATGCCAAAGAGACAATGATTGGATCAGCTGTTATATTCTACTGGCCTGACCTCTAGTAGGGGCAAAAACTTACATCAAAGTTATATTCTATTTATAACATCATCAGAGAACAAATTCATATAGATACAGTGTAACCTCGGTTGTCGAACATAATTCATTCATAAAGGCTGCTCGGAAACTGATTTGAAAACTGAAAACTGAAACCATTTTCCCATATGAATTAATGTAAAATGAAATAATCCATTCCCGAACCCCAGGTGATTGCTTATTTAAACTTTTACAACAGTACTTCATGCATAAAATCATATACAAAAACAATGAAAATGCATAAAATCTTACATAAAAAGAATAAACACAATAAATAGCTAAAATATAGACGAAAAAGGGGTGATCTCTTTCCACAAAACTTGGCACATCACACCATTTCACACACATTTCTTTGATCAAACAACTAGGAATCCTCCCTTCCTTCCTCTGTCTCTGAAAACATTTCTTCAACCACCATCTTTTGCTGCTCCTTCTGAAGGTGTTCCAGTTCTTTCGTGGTGAGCTCATTCCTGTGGTCCTTCACATCAGCATTGCCAACTTCCAAGCCCATGCTTTTACCCAGAGACACAACATCATCGACAACAGCAACATACTCAGCCTCAAAGCCCTCAATGTCTCTGTCTGCTACACAGTCTGACCACAATTTCCTTCAGGCCGAGTTTATGGTCCTGTAAGTCACTTGCACCCAGGCTTTATCAAGAATATTAAGCAATGGAGGATATTGAAGTGATTTTTCCAGAATTCTCTGAGTGTTAATTCTGTGTCAGAGGTCACTTCAAAACACCTTTGAAACAGTGCTTTGGTGTAGAGTTTCTTAAAATTCGAAATGACCTGCTGGTCCATGGGCTGGATTAGAGGAGTCGTGTTAGTGGACAGGAACTTCACTGTGATAAAAATCAAACTTGTCCTCCAAGCTTGGAGGGCGAGTAGGAGCATTGTCCATCACAAAAAGGCATTTTAATGGCAAATTTTTATCTTGAAGGTATTTTCTCACATTTGGGGCAAAGACTTAATGGATCCACTGAATAAAAAAATTGCCTGGTTATCCAAGCTAACTGTTTCTCGTTTATCCAAATGAGCAACAATTTTTCCACTTCTTCAGTCATCTGAGATCTTTGTTTAGTAAGAACTTTAACTCCTTTTGCAACATCAGCTCCCTTGATTGTCTCTTTATTTTTGAGTATTGTACAGATCATCGATATCGCCATACCGAACTGCATAGCAAGATCCGAGACATGAACGTTATTTTCATGTTTGGATGAGATTTCTTTTTTCAACCCTATCGTGGTTCTAACAACTTTTCTTTTCGCTTTGCTGCTATCAGGTCCCATGATGGGTTATTTAATAATAATTTATAAAAAAAAAAAACACAGCAAAACACAAAGAAAATCAAGAAAAGGCACTGCGAATTCGAGCAGGTGTCTGGATTGAGAGGAGTCTGTGGCGTAAGTGACGCTCTTCCGCCATACATCTCAGCCCAGAGATCACATGGTTGCTGGTTTGCCTGTTCAGGAACTGAGATTCTGTTCAGAAACCATTGCTTTTTTGGTTCAGAAAATATGTTCGGGACCCGATTTGCTCGAGATGAGAGGCGTTCGACAACTGAGATTCCACTGTACTTTTATTATGGCAAAAGTGGTGTCCCAATTTAACATGAGAGTTGTTATATTAGAGTTGAGATCCTAGATTACTTAGTCCTGTTTATAGTTAACATTTACACAAAAGGTTGTTGTTGTTATTATTATCATCATTATTATTATTACCATGTGACACCTCCAAGGAGTCCAAAGACTCATCGAGGAAGAGTGTGCCAACAGCATTGAACGATGGATCCCTTCCAACTACTAACTGTGCTCAAATTTGCTTAACTTTTTGTGATCCATTAGTAGCAGAGGCTCTACCAATTGACTAACCTTTGCTGGCAATGTGGAGAGAATATATGCCATCCATATTCTTGGGATTTTTAGGAAATGATTATTGTTATGATTAGAGCGGTTGATTTCACAGGGTCCTTAAATTTATGTTCATACTATGTTTCAGTGTGATGTAAACAACAGGTGCTTTTCTCATTTCTATGTAGAGTATTCAGGGCATGATCAGAAAGGCTGGAAGAAATTCAAGAAACTAGCGTCAACACTCAAGGAGTTGGTAAGTCATTCCCCCTTCTATATTAACAACACACAACGCTTTGTAAACACGATTAAAGACATCATACTAGGAAAAAGTGTTTTATTAGTCAGTTTTGATGTCTGCCCTTTTCACAAATGTCCTAATGAATGACAATCCTTCTTTTACAGGACAAATTCTCGTCTAGTATCACAGCACTCTTTACCCATTACTACATTCTGGCTATTTTGTGTGGCAAAACACTTTCTACCTATAAAAAGAAGACACAACCATGGGCTAACCATTATCCCCATCCCCAATTGCTAACTTTTATGTGGAAGCTTTCAAGCAACGGGCTCTAGATTCCTTTACTCTTTAACACCCAAAGTCTGGCTTAGATATGTTGACGATGTTTTCGTTATCAGGTCCATAGCCGCCATATATTAGACACTTTCCTCAGCCACCTAAACAAATAATACAAACAAATGCATACAATTCACAATTGAGATTGAAAGTCGAACACATTTCCTTTTCTAGATACACTTGTCATATGTCTTTCCTTCACTGTTTACCCAGAAGCCTACACATACTGGCCAATATATACACATGAACTCTTACCACCACTCAACACAAAAACTAGGTGTCATTAATATACTAAAAAAAAAAGGGCTTTGAAGATTTGCTCCAATGAACAAGCACCTAAAGATGAATTAAAAGTTTTCAGTAATACCTTCCTGAAAAATGGTTACAGCCAAAATACTATGAACAAAATTCTTCACAAGATCCCACTTAAAAACAAAAATAAACTAGGTTACAATAAAACTGTAACCATTCCATACATTAAAAGGATATCAGATAAAAATAAACAGAATACTATAGAAATACAACCTTAATGCCGCCTTTAAACCTCCTGAAAAATTAAAGAATTTATTCAACTCATTGAAGGATCCACTTCCTCTGCTGGCCCACCCTGGAGTATACTGTATTCATTGCACCTGTAATTTGCCCTATATAGGGGAAATAGGATGCACGCAATTCCTGTCTGAAAAAAGGAACCTAAACAGCACATTAAATTTACTTTCTTTCCATACTTTCTGATCATGCCCTGAATACTCTACAGAGAATTGACTGGAAAGACACTTGCTGTTCACATCCCACCAGAACGTGATATGAACTTGAATTTAAGGAGGTGTGTGAAATTCTTATCAGCCTCCCTAATTTTAAGAGTAATGATGGTCTAAAAATCCCAAGAATATGGATGACACACATTCTACCCCACATAATGTTTTAGTGTAAGTGTTAATTATAAATAGGACTGTAATATGTCATAGCTCTGGTGGCTGGATCTGATATCTACAATATCACTCGAGGGCTTGACTTCTGGTATCAAATACTTGGGGTGACCTAGAATCACCTGGCGGGATAATATTAGAAAATGCACTGATTTTTCATTCTCCACCTTGTCAATGAGATCTCAGGATAGAAACACCTAGTGAGACTTTGTCATAACTGTCACCTATATAGGCCCTGACAGTATACATAGACTATGGGTGAAGAAAAATAATATAATTATGTGTGCAGTTATCAGTTGCATCATTATCATATTCACTGCAAAAACTAGCCACAGAAGCAGTCTTTGTAGACCTAACTTACACTAAGAAATAAAATATACAGAATAACTACAGAATGTCCTTCTGATCCAATCACTGTTGGAAAACAGATGCTTTTTTGTGGACCTGGGGGGGTAAGAAGAGCCGCTGGCATCCCCCAAAAAATGGCCTCCCCCAGGGAAGTGTGTTATCACCATTACTTTTCAACATCTACGTCAATGATCTCCACATCTTTCCAGGAACTAGAAATTTTATCAATGCTGATGACTTTGCCATATACTCAATCAAAAAATTTCAAGTCCATTGAAACTACTCTGTCACTTACCTTAAATAGTCTAGCCATATATTATAGCAGTAATCAATTAAAACCAAACCCCTTGAAAACCCAGACTGGCCTTTTCCACCTTATTGCCAATCTACCTGGGTGTGACATTAGATCACAATCCTTCATATAAAACACACAGAAAAAACAAAGGCAAAAGTGAATGCAAGAATCAATATACTAAGAAAGCTTACCTCCTCCAAATGGGGTACAGACCCTAGCACATTGAGATCTTCTGCCTTGGCCCTTTGCTATGCTTCTGCTGAATATGCCTGCCCAGTATGGTCCAGATCCTGCCATGCTGAAAAACTTGATCCAGTATTGAATGAAAGCTGCCACTTAATTACGGGATGCCTGAAACCAACACCACTAAGAGACCTGTATACTTTGGCTGGTATTGCACCCCCTTCAATTTGAAGATATGTATTCTCAGATGACGAAAGAAGCAGACAAATGAATGATGAATGCCACCCACTATTTGGCCAGACCACGGTGCCCCAAAGACTAAGATCCCAACATAGCTTCCTAGCAACTGTTGAACCGCCTAAAAACCTCTGGAGACAAGACTTCAACGATGCCTTGCACTATACAGAGAGAATAATACTCGTATTCCAACAGCCAAACATTTTCCACGTGGTGCCTACTTGGAAAAGCCTCAACAGACTTCGAACGACAGGACTGCAAACAAAATCTCATCAAATGGGGCTACCTCACTGGACCAGGTAATTGTGAGTGCAGGACAACCCAGTCCATGGAACAGCTTCTTTCTTGTCCCCTTCAATAATTTATTAAAGAGGACCTTATATCCTGCACATAAAGAGCAGTTGATTGCACAAGATACTGGAGGAACATCTGACCATATTTATTGTATGTAACTTATGTATAGTTTCTTTTTTTTTTTTTTTTCATATTTTACTTATTACTCCCTGTGTAATTCACCTGAGCTGTTTTCATTTGTAATGTATCCTAATTTGTTGTAAATAATGTTGTATCACTTACTACTGTACCACTTGTGTTTGGATACGAAATAAAAAGATATCATATTCACTGTGTTCAAACATTCATGCTTATGACTGTTTTTGTGTTGTTAATCCTTAAAAAAATTAGTAGTTCTACATATTTTTATGCAAGTCTACTTTTATTAATAATAATAGTAGCCATTTTAAGATAAGGAGAATAATAATTGTTCTCCTTATCTTAAAATGGTGTTTTAAAAAAATTATTTTTTCCTTTTCAAATGTAGATAATGCTCTGCATACCAATACAGAAAGACAGCATATTAAGGCTGAGCAGTTATATAAAACACAAAAACTAATTGATGAACTGCAGAATTTGGAACAGGAAAAAAGGCTTCAGGTAAGATGTCATTAATTTTACATTTGCCCTTTGTTCTAATATCACATTCATGGTGAAATCGCAGAATGGCACAAACATGTGATAAGAATAAACCACATGCTTTACACAAGTTCTGGTGCGCACACAGCTCAATGCCACATGGCAGACTGACTCAATAATTTCTGTCACTGACACCTGGTTACATGAGACTGTAACTCGATCTGTCACTGAGTATCCAGCACAGTCCAGTTTCTATTTGATAGCACCTCATGTGTGCCGCTGGCAACTGTTTGTGTGTGTGTGTTTGCTAGATGCTCTATGAGAGAGGTCCAGATTTACTTCATGTAATATCATGACTTGTTTCTTGTGGTACTACTGTGTCTATTTTAACATATAACTTTAAATGTGCTGAAGTAGAAATTGTAATCTATGTGGATCATTTCAGTTTGATGCCACAATACTTACATTTCAATTCCATTGTACATGCTACTAGTCCTGATATGTGTTTCCATTTTTTCTCAATGTCTTTGATACTTCTGATATGTGTATCTTTTGTATTTGTATGTTCAGTAAAATGTATGATGTAAGACCTTAGTAGGTGTGCTGGATATCTAGATAAAGCAAGTAGGAGAATACCTTGCTTCTACAATTGGTTTTAGTAGTGTGCCTTGCTTGTGTATTTTGGAGATCCATAGATTCTTGAGACCAGGGAGTGTCTTAACATGAGATGTTTTTAGATGTATTCAAGCCAAATTAATTAGATCTTTAATAATATTGTTGGTCTTGTCAGATTGTTGTAGTGGGTCATAGGTACTTGTGTCGAGAATTTACATGTTTTCAAGGTATGTTATGTTCGCGATCGCTGTTACATTCCTCTGTTCGGCTGTTAAGACTACTATGTTTTTTGTCCTGCCTAATATACTGTATGGCTAACCATCCCATTTTTAAAGTTTTTTTTTTGTCTGAAAGTTTTGGTTGAAGTAGTAGTATGGAAGCTATTTTTATGCTGATAAAGTCTGCTGCGTCTTTCAGTAGTCCTTGAAGTCCTTTCTTGACATTGGCCATGATTAATAGAGTTGGTCCAAATGATGAAAATGTCAGAGTAGTATTATTTGAGAATCCTAAATGATAATAACAGAAAACCTCATGACAGACAGTTAAGTTCGGTCTCAAATAGTGTGCATTAGGAATATATTAATGACAACTTTATTATGAGATAAATATTAAAGAAAAGGACAAGTCAGTAAACCTCACAACAACGTTGTCATTCATACACTGGTGTTCAAAAACTAAGGAAAAACTACATTTTTACCTCTATATGAAAAAAGTTTCATGACTGCATCCAAATTGGGACATAAATTTATTGCTAGTATGCTAATAAATTATGTTACACAAAAACATTTTATAAATTTCATACAAATTAAATTGCAATATGTTTTTGGCAAAAGTTACAAATTTCCTAAGGATGTAGTAAAGGAAATAATGTACAGTGCTTACAGAAAACTATGTGGAGAGACACTTCAGTATGGAATATGTCCACTCCAAACTGCGATACACTTAAAATATCGTACCATGCTTAGCACTAAGTGTTTCAGGAGTTCTTGAGGGAAATTAACCCACTACTCCTTCAGAGCATGAATAAGGCCTTGTTTGTTTTCTGGAGATGTAATGCATCTCCCTATTGCATCCCACACGTGTTCTGTGTGGTTGAACACTGAGGAGCATGCTGACCACTCAATTCAATTAATATCCTCGGTGTTTAGAAGTATCTCCACTGCTTGTGTATGATGTGGCGTGGTATTGTCATCATACACAAGCAGTGGAGATACTTCTAAACACCGAGGATATTAATTGAATTGAGTGGTCAGTAGGCAAAGAAAAAAATGAATTCTTTGCCTACAGCACCATGGAACAATTGAACATAACATTGAAGAACTCTGTTGCAATTTTGTGTGTCGGTCATAGTGTCCAGCCGACTTGCAAGCTGACCTGTCATGGTGCATCGATTGTTTTGCTGTTATAACCAAAAATCTGTCTTCATGCTCCATGGTAGAACAAGGGTGACCTCTTAGTCAATGTCTGGAGCACATTCCATTGGTTTGAAACTCTGCCCAGGGCCTAGATACAATGCTATGTGAGATATCAGTAATTCTGCAGCCTTCTTCAAGCTTTCCAATAATTCTTCTCCACATGAAATCATATAGATGATATTTTTGAGACATTAGAAGACATCGAAGTTTGCATCTTTATTCCTTCATGAAAAGAATTTCCTTCAAATGCAATTTGCTTAGTGCAGCCTTTTATCCTGTCGAGTGTTATGCTACTATGTGCCTCTTTTGCATGCAATTTGAATGTGTACCCACTTTCTTCTCGAAATTGTCAGTAATACAAATTGCCACAAGATAATTCATCAGAATTTGCTCTTGTAATCTTCAGACAGGTTGACACAACTGAGACAGGTTGTTTTTCTCAGTACTGTGGATGAAGGACAAGCTAGTTATGTTACCTAAAGTAACCTTGAAGGCACAGTATTATTATTATTATTATTATTTCAGGCGACTCCAGGAGTCCTTAGACTCATCGAGGGAGGCCCTAAACATCACGTCCACACAACTATGCGATTTCATTCTCACAGTATCTACCATACCTTGCCTTGAACTCGTTCACCGTCATAGCACCCACAACAGACTCTGGCAGCTTATTCCACTCATTTACCACTCTAAAAGTAAAGAACCCAACTCTAACACCCCTGCTAACCACACTCTTGCCCAGCTTCCATAGGTGTCCCCTAGTTCTCCCACCACCAGTCCTGATCTCAAAAATATCCTCTGAATTAATCCTATAGAATCCCTTTAGCAATTTGAATGTCTCAATCATATCTCCCCTTTTCCGCCTATCAACTAGTTTTTGCAACCCACAAATCTTCAACCTGTTCTCATATGGTTCATTCCATAGACCTGTTATCATCTTAGTTACTCGCCTCTGGATCCTCTCCACCTCCTCCCCATCAAGAAGGAACCGAGGTGACCAAATCTGGGCACAGTAGTCGAGATGAGGTCTTATCAAGGCTCGGTACAGAGGTACAATAACTTGCTTGTCTCTGCTCGTCAAGGTATTTTTCAACACCCAAGTGAGTTGATGAGCTGATTTAGCTACTTTTGCAATGTACCCCATAAACTTCATCTCCCTATCCACCAACACTCCCAAGTCCCTGGCCTCATCAATCTCTTGGAGTACAGTTCCACCAATGTGGTATACTGCTGCTAATCTTTTCACCCCAAAATGCATAACCTTACATTTTGTCACATTAAATTGACATCCATTCTCCTTAGCCCAGAACTCCAATCTATCTAAGTCATCCTGCAAGACTTTGACATTTTCTGCATTCACTATTGCCCTACCCAACTTTGCATCATCAGCGAACAAATGAATTGTTCCACTTAGATCCTTCCCTATATCGTTAATGAACAAATTAAACAGCAGTGGTCCAAGAACAGAACCCTGCGGCACACCACTAGTCACAGGCCATCTTTTGGACTCTACTCCTGAATAAACTACTCTTTGATATCTCTCCATCAACCAACCACCTATCCATCTCACCAACCCTATATCCATTCCCATATGTTGTAGTTTATGGATTAGTATTCCATGTGGTATCCTGCCAAACGCCTTTGCCAGGTCCAGCAGTATCACTGTAAACCCATTTCCCTTATCCAGTTCAGCCGTCACCTTGTTATAAAACTTGAGCAAGTTACAGAAGCATGATCTACCCTTCACAAAGCCATGCTGTCCCCTGTACAGTATCTCATTTTCATCAATCCATTCCTGTATTTTTCCCTTGACTACTTTCTCCAAGACCTTGACAACGACTCCTGATATGCTGATCGGTCGGTAATATGCAACCGTAGTCTTGGATCCTCCTTTATGCAGTGAAACTATTTTCCCTTCTTTCCACACCTTCGGGACTAAACCAGACCTGAGACTCAGATTAAACAACATGGTCAAGGGCACTGATAATTCCTTAGCTGCTTCACGCAAGACCCGTGCCAGTATACCATCCAATCCCACAGATGTGTTCACATTAAGGTTCTGTAATAGACTAGCCACCTCCACTTCATTCATCACTATTCCCGTATAAACTAATGGTTCCTTCATTTTTTCAACGTCACCACCTGGATGATATGCTTTTGCAAAGTGGGCGCTCAGTAACTCCACTATATCGACTGATTCAGTAACCTCCTTACCATCGTCATTCCTTAAAATCATTTTGCCGTGTACAGTTTTTTTCTTGCTTGCAGCATATTGAAAGAACTGTTTGGGATTCTCTTTTGCTTGCATAGCTAGTTTCCCTTCATAATCCGCTTTTGCTTTTTTTACCACACTCGTTACCTTTCTGGCCTGCACTTTATACCATTCGTGTGCCTGCAGGTCACCCCTTACAGCAGTTCGATTTGAATTCCTTGAATGTGTATATCTTACTGAAGTGAATACTTATTTCTAGTGAATATCACTTGCCAGTAATCTGCATTCATTATGGGTATTTTTCCTTTTACTTTCTATATAATGAAAAAATTCTCTTAGATTTCCTTAGTCCAGTTTGGCTAACTTCTTTTCACAATCCAGTTTAACATTTCTCACAATGGCCATCACTCTCCTGGCCCGCCCTTTTTGTGCAGGTCCATCATTATTGCTCGTTTCATGATATTGGATCCATTGTGAATTATTATATCTCCTACCATATGCCTACAGTTAGTGTGACTGTGAAAGCTCTGAGAATGGACACACAGGGAATCTGTCAGTGCCTCAGACAGATTCTGAAACACTGTGACAAAAATCCAATGTTCTTATACTTTTCATCACATACTGCTTAAGGTAGTTATCCCTGAGTAATTCTATAAATTCTTTTTCTCTTGACTCAGATGCTTTCCCTTCTCTGGAATCTGTATTCTCATAATTGAAATTGGCCATGATGTAGCTATAGGATTTATCTTTATCTGTCTATGAAGTTCATAGTTAGTCCTCTTCAGATTATCCTGGTCTGTAGCAGCACCTAATTATGTATTTTGTCCTGTTAATGTCTCTCTCTTAGACTGAAAGCTATGCTTAAGAAACATCAACAAAAAAGGTTTGATTTGGGAAAATTAAAAAACACAGAGATAAGAAGCAAATTGAGTCAAGATCTGAATCAAGAGCTAGCACTTATCAAGAATGATGACATCATGAGGGTTGATGAATCATGGGACAAATTGAAATCTGTCTTCATAGAGAAATATACCAATACCTTATGTCCTAATAGAGCAGTAAAAAAGAAAGATTGGATGACTGATGAAATTCTTTCTCTCATGGATCAACGCAGATCATATAAAAATCATAATCCAACAAAATATACAGAGGTTCAGAAAATTATTAAACACAAGATCAAAAAAGCAAAAGAAATCAGGATGAATGAAAAATGTAAAGAAATAGAAATTCTACAGGAAAAACATGACAATTTTAATCTACACAAAAAAGATGAAAGAGAACTCAGGTATATATAAGAAAAAACAATTCTGTATCCTTCGAAACAAAAAGGGAGAAATTATATCCAAAAAGGATGACAAAATACAAGAATGCGTGAAATATATAGAACTCTTTACTGATAACAGGCAGAACCCAGAAAATACTTATGTACAATCATTCTAAAATCAGAGGTAGAATGTGCATTAAACTCAGCTAAAAATGGTAAAGCCGTAGGACCAGATAGAATACCAGCAGAAATAGTAAAGTTATTAGAAGGTGACAACATTAACATATTAGTAAAGCTATTTAATAAGATCTACGATACAGGCATAATCCCTCAAGACTGGTTACAGTCGACCTTCATCATGCTACCTAAAAAAGTAAATGCGAAAACTTGTAATGACTATAGAATGATCAGCCTAATGAGGCATGTTCTTAAAATATTTCTGAAAATAATTCAAAAAAGAATATACAGAAAATGTGAAGACACCATCAGTGATACCCAATTCGGCTTTAGAAACGGCTTGGGAACAAGAGAGGCCCTTTTCTGTTCTCAGATCTTATTTCCAAAATGTATTGACCAAAACAATATTCGTTTGCTTCATCGACTTCGAGAAAGCATTTGACAAAGTCCAACAAGCTAAAATGATTGTACTATCTATTAAAAAGAATTGGATTAGATGGTAAAGACATCAGGATCATTGAAAACTTATATTGGAACCAAAAGGCATCTGTTCAAGTTGATGACATTATTACAGACTCCATTAACATCAAACGAGGAGTAAGGCAAGGATGTGTGCTGTCACCTCTTCTTTTTAACATCTACTCAGAAGCCATATTTCAAAAAGTCTTCGAAGGAAGAAAGGAAGGGATTAGTGTAAATGGTGAAATCATCAGTAACATCCGATATGCCGATGATACAGCTCTTCTGGCTGACAATATTCAGGATCTTCAAAATCTTTTGGAACTAATAAATGCAGAGAGTGAAAAAATGGGATTAAAAATAAGTATCACCAAAACTAAATTCATGGTCATAAGTAAGAAACCAATTCTTAATTTAGCACTTTCTTTAAATAGGAAACAAATAGAAAGAGTGGCAAAGTTTAAATATCTCGGGTGCTGGTTAAATGAAGATTGCAATTCAGAAATGGAAATAAAAGTTAGAATTGAAATGGCAAGAAAAAATTTTCTCTTGATGAAATCAACACTGTGTAACTGCAGTTTAAACTTAGAGCTTAAAGTACGCATGGTTAAATGCTATGTATGGTCTGTACTGCTGTACGGTGCAGAAACTTGGACCTTGAAGACAACATCAATAAAAAGACTCGAAGCCTTTGAGATGTGGTTATACAGACGAATGTTAAAAATCCCATGGACAGCAAAAACATCCAATCAGGAAGTACTGGAACAAATGGGGAAATCACGTGAACTTTTAGATACCATAAAAAGAAGGAAAACTGCATATCTTGGTCTCCTACTTCGTAATGAAAAATATAAGATACTTCAATTGATTATAAAAAGGAAGATAAATGGAAGAAGAGGACAAGGAAGACGAAGAAAATCTTGGCTGGCAGATATCAGACAGTGGACTGGTATGAACTCTGAGAGACTGCTCAAAATTTGCCAAGGTGGTCGCTGACCTCCGATAGGAGATGGCACTCAAAGAAGAATGTCTCTCTCACATCAAATAATCTTGAGCCCATTTCCTGTATTGTTCATACAACTACTGTTGGAAATTTCTACTTTGATTAGATTTAAAGTTTCTGCATTCATTCGCAAAATTCTCTCCATCCTTCCTATCTTGTCTGTCCTCCTGAATACTGAATCCATCATATTCTCTTCCTGTAACGATATCCTCCTCTGTCAGTCAAGTCTCACCAGTGCCAGTAATTTTGGTCCCACTATATATACTATTGCTGTGAACTCCTAACCTTCATTCCTGATGCCTTTGGCATTAGTGTATGCATACAAGTTAATCACTAGGATCTGATAAGTGTTTAGATAGCCCTGTTTCTTCTAAAATAAGTAAAATAAGTACTGCAGTAGATTCTTCTACCATCATAGTTTCCATAGTATGCACTCCTATTTCTTGACAAAACCTGTCTTCATTTCCAGAGATCATTTCTAACAAGTTATCGTTCTCTCTCTCTCTCACCTGCACACACATACACATTTTATTTGTCATTGCACTCACAGTTTCTACCATGCAACTCCTCAGACATAACTAGTTTACTGATAATGTACATCCATTCTTTCACTGAACAACACTGAAATTTCTCCAAGCACCTGATAAAACCATTCAACTGCAATCCATCTTACAAGTACAAATCCTTTTGACAATCATATCAACATATTGCATGCCATTTCTTTTATTCAGTCTGCTTACTGACTTATTGCAATCATAGCTCTCCTTCCCAGATCATTCCAGTCATAACAAGTCAACAGATGTGCAATCTTCACTCTTTTATATAAATAATAGTTATATAAAAGAGTGAAATATCTATATAAATATTTATATTAGTATAAATAAATATTTATATAAACAATTGTTTATATATAAATAATTGTAAAACAACAGTCAACTGTTCACACAGTTAATTAAAAAATTAATTCATTTTTAATTTTATATGATTTCACATGAGAATTTGCTATATGTACTCGAAGGGATGAATATGCAAAATAAATTTGTAACTTAATTTTCTTATTGTGAGTAGCTTAATGTCTCAAAAGCATAAACTATGTCTCTCCTTTTTTTTTTTTTTTATGTGACTGCATTTGAAAAAAAAAAAAAAAATTTTACAATTTATTTCTTATAGTGTAGTATGCTGATGGACAAGCTTGAAGAAAAAGATGAGGAATTAATAACATCACATAGGTAATTTTTTCCTTCAGTATAGTTCTATCGTAGAGAGAACTCTAGAAGCAGGTTATGAATGTGATGTGGGAAAAGTTTTTAATATTATGAGAAAGTTTGTCGTGTATTTATGCAATATCTAGTTTTAGGTTCATGCGACTGTTTGTATGTAGGTGTATTAGGCAAGTTTTTTATTTATTTTATCTTATTATTATTATTATTTGACACCTCCAGGGAGTCCAAAGACTCATCGTGGAAGGACACCTTCTCTACAACTCTGTCTCACTCAGCCCACCAACTGACCACAACTACACCAATGCCATCTAACGCCGACCACTACCACTAGTATTTCCACAGACAATCACAAACATCCATGCCCACGGTGGGATTCGAACCCGCAGCCTTTTGGCTGGAGAGCGGATACACTAACCACTCAGCCAACCAGGCCGGCATCTTATAAGTTTTGCTTGTTGTTTTCATCCTGCCAGATGTTGAATAGCTAGCATGATGAAAGGCAGTTAAATAGCCTACTACCATTTAAAGACTACATTATATATGATATGGTGGAAGATTTTGTAACATACATACTGCACTTTGCTGCATTTTTTCATGTAAATTAAAAATATGGCAGCTGAGGAATGGGAACATGTATGTGTGCAAAAGATGCAGGCAGTTGGACATACTGGATGACTTGAGCGTTACTGGCTCTTGCTTTAGTAGCAGAATTAGTGAGTTGGAAATAGGTGAGTGCTGATATATAGATATGAGCAATATGTGAGAGCAATATATAGATATGAGGGTGAAGAGAAGAAGAAAGAGATGTCAATGCAGTGGCATAGGAATGCTTTTACATTGGGAGCAGTTGCCAAGAACACTTTACTAATTATCAAAATTGTCACACTATAAAAGGTACTTAGGTAAACATTTACCAAGGGGACTAAAAGCCTAGCTATGCCACTGTCAGCTTAGAGAATGTGAAATGTTTCATAGATTTCCTTGATTGTGTTGTTGAATGTTAGGTGAAAGCAGGAAGTGCAAGAGAAATAAAGGTATCATTGAAAGGAAGTGGAAGGCATGCAGAATGAATTGAGGATGGTGTCTGGATAAATTGAGATTTCAGCATTTAACTGCAACAAGAGTGGGTATGAGAAAAGGCATGACATTGAAAGACAAGGAAGAACAAAAGCTGAAAGTATGGGAGAGACAGGATAGAGGAAAGAGAAATAAGACAGTGTGGGTGCAAAGGGATAATGGTTGGGGGGGGGGGGTTGGAAAAAAAAGTAGAGATGTGGAAGCAGAAAGAATTAGATGAATGGAGTTCTGAGGAGTGTGATGTATTGAAGATTCTGTTATTCATGGTGTGTAGTACAATATTTAATGAATATCAAATGCTGTACTCTACACACAGAGTGTGTGGTAATGTCAGGGACAAGATGATAATGATGGTTGTAGAGTACAGTGTTCAGGCAGCAGTGATATGAGGTGCAAATGTAGAAATTGATACTGATGGTAAATACAGTGACCTGAAAGCAGTGTGAATGGAGTGGTGAGATTTGAAATTGAAGTTAGAGATTGTTCAGCATAGGAGTGTGAGAGGGAAAATAGCATGTGTGTTGCCTAGGTATAATATGCAGAGCTTGGAAGAAGAACAGTAATGATAAATAAGATGATGGTGACAATATGTAAGAAGAGAGATTTGTAATGTTTTGATGGTGGAATGTTTGATGACAGAAGGGAGCTGTATGGATTGCATTTGAATGTGGAATGATGCTGTCATTCAGAGAGAGAGAGATGAGCTGTTGTTTTCTAGGTTGAGTATTTAGGACAGGGAAACTAGAATTGCCAGGGTGAAAAGTAGCAAGATGGCCTAATGGAGGACAGTGGCTTGAAGGATGAGATTGTGTATAATATATTATGGATTTGAGAAGCTGACTCTGTGCTAGTTTTTCTATATATAAATTCCAGGAGTATTGGGAATAAAAGGAATGAGTTTTGTGACATTGATTAGTGAAATGTAGTAGCAGCAAGATGTCACGATGGGATGGCATATTTCATCAGGATAGGGAAGGTAAAAAGGGGTGGTAGTGGTTGTGTATTATTTATGGTAAGTGTGAGTTGTACCCTCTGATGGTAGGGAAACAGGAGTGAAATAATATTGATTAATTCTCTGTCCTCAGAGAGAACATATGTATGGTGTGAAATAGATGTGTAAAGGACCAGATAGTGCACTTAGTAAGTGCAAAACAAGCAATATAAACTGTGCAAAGGAAAGAGCATTGAGTAATAAGACAAATGAATTCTTGAGAGACAAATCTTAGCTAGCATGTGGTGATGGGAAAAGAGAGATCAAGAGTTTTGAATTTAGTCTGAGCATCTAAGTATTTGCTAACTGTGATGTCATCCTAGCTGCTTGATAGTGACCATGTAGCATATAGAAATATCAAGGAGGAGGTCATTGATGTGGAATTAGAAGCATAAGATTATAATTGATTTAGAAACCAACTTGAGGCAGTATGGTGGGTGGAAGAATTTGAACAAATTCTTTGAACACTATGGTAGTTGGATGACATTTCAAGATGATGTAGTAGAACTGTTTAATGATCACTTTATTAGGATGTTACATCTCTGTAAAACCAGCTTTATTCCTTGAGGGAGAGATAGAATGGAAGGATTAGAAATGAAAAAGGAAATGTATTTGAAATATTGAGCACTCTAGATATTAGTAATGCATTAGGACTAGATGGGATATGACTGTGTGTTTTGAGGAGCTTACTAAGATGACCATATACCATTAACCTAGCTGTTTAATGAAAGTCTTCAACTGGATTCGTTCCTAAGAAGTGTAAGCCAGATAAGTAGTCATCCTCATCATCATTGGTTTTAACAGACTCTTAGATGCTTATGATCTTTCAGCTATCCTGGAATTTCTTAACCATAATTCTAGGATAAGGCAATTAGCCCCATGCCTATAAGCATACTTTGTTTATAAATTGCATGTGTTCTTATGGCCAGTTTGATTACAGGATGAAAACCCAAGTTTCCAGGAGAAAAAATCCTACTATCTCCATATGAGACCAACTAACTCACTATCAATTGAAAAATTGAAAAACTATGAAAAAAATAGATAGGTCAAACCCTGGTCATTCCACCTGAAAGGCAGCACTGAAACCATCTTAGCTATGGAGGCTTTAGCATAAGTAGTGCCATTGCATAATGGTGGTAATGGAATGAAAGTATTAAACTATACACCACTTAGAATTGCTCTTCTGATCATTAAAAATGAGGAAAAATTGGTAAGCACATTTATACAGAAATGAGCACATATGTTAAAGAAGGCAATGTATGAATTTAAATGTCAGGCTATGGATAAGATTGGAAATTGGCTTTATGATAGATATCAGAGAGTTGTATATGGGGAAGCAGTAGTGAAGAATATAAAGGCTACAAGTGGGTTCCACAGTGTTTAGTACTGGGATAATTACTGTTTATTATAGATATTCAGTTATTTGCATATTATGTTATGCTTATTTGAATAAGCTTTGGTTATTTAAATAAACAAGTGCAAATTTTGCTTATTATTCAAGTAAGTTATTCAGTATTATTATGATTATTATTATTGTTGGCCATAAGAACACATGCAAATTATATACAAAGTATACTTATAGGCATGGGGGCTAACTGCCTTATCCTAGAATTATGGTTAAGAAATTCCAGGGTAGCTGGAAGATCATAAGCATCTAAGTGCCTGTTAAAACCATTGATGAGAGGGCTGTGTAGGCAGATGGATGCACGTACGCTGTTATCGCTGCTCCCGTTTTCATAGGTTTAAAGTGGTTTTTAACTCACATTTTTAATTTGAAAGTGCTGCTATTTAATTCTACTAGTCAGGCTGAAGACAGGGATGTTTAAATCACCAAAATCGGTGAAGTAATACTCAAATTTTCAGTGTTGAAAGTCATAGAGTGACCTGCTGTCACCAAAGAACAAAGGACATAGCCATTTTAAAAGTCACCCTACAGTCGCTAACGGGAAGATAGTCTAAAGGTCACCAAGACAGCTAAGGTCAAGCACCTTCACTGTCTCGCTGTAACAAGTGCAATAAGCCATTAAGCGATGAAGGGGATGGGCCACATTGTTCTGGATGTGGCAAAAGACAACACTTCCAGTGTTCAAGAATCTCAGTAAGTACGTGGAAAGCAAAAGGAGCTGCGAAACGGACCGAATGGTGCTGTCTACAATGCTGTGAGAAAATGAAGAACAAAGAACAGGGACCACATCAAATTTGACACACATCAAAGTAAGCCACTTTCTGATCCTAAAATTACAGATAACTTTGATTCATTTAAACTCATGGTTAAAGACTTGCTAAATACACACGTGGAACAAATCAACAAAAAATTTGAGGAGTATGAACGTTATATACAGTTCAATAATGTAACCTCTGAAGAAATGTTAGGAACCGTGCAAGAAATACAGACAAAATTAATGGTAGTGATAGAAACACAAGAAATACTCGAGCGCGAAAATGAAGAACTGCGGAAAGAGGTAAACACATTTGAATGTCAAATGGAACACATGCTACAAAAAGAAAGAAAAAAGACCTTCAAATTGAGGAAATAACAAAAGAAAAGACGGACGACTTAAACAACATAATGCAACTGATCGCAGCAAAATTGACATTCAAGTTGCAACCACAAACATCGCCTTTATTAACCGAGGCCCACAAAAAAAAACAAAAGAAAGACCACTACCAATCATCGCTCATTTTACCAGCAGAAGTCTGAGAGACTCCATTCTTGCAGCAAGGAAGAAAACAAGGCCGACAACATCGATCCTAACTGACAAGAAACTCTCAACACCAATCTATATAACTGAACACTGGACTTTATACTTCAAAAACTTTTATACCACAAAAACAAAGAAAAACAAGTTCCTGTGGACTAAGGATTCACAGATATTTATGAGAAAGAATGAAAATACTCGAGTTTATATAATTACAAGAGAATCCGGCCTACACATCCTACCGATATAAAACACTAACTCTTCACATCCTTAAGAACAAGATTAGAAATCACTTAAAAACTATATAATGGAAATCTCAAACATAGGACATATCCAGTTAGACAATATAAACTTCAAGGTCTTTGACTCTTTGAAGAAATGGTCAGACAACATTTCCACCAATACCAGCTTCACTATCGTACACACAGAAGTATAAAAAAAAACACTGGCTTACATTGATAACACTGCTCAACTACACCATACTAAATAGTATTACTGTAAAAGAAAATCTATCGAAAAAATTCAAAAAGTCACCCAGTAACACACATTTACAAACCTTATACAAAAACACGCGAAATCAACTAACAGCAAAAATTTGTAGGGCAAAAAGAGACACTACTACTTCAAAAATTTCATAGAATATAACGACAACATGAAGCAAACATGGGCTACACTGAATGAATTAGTAACTCAAAAAAAGAAAACTTCAGCACAAGATTTTATTGCAAAAAGCTTCGGTCAGGATACAAACCAAGAAGAACTAGCAAACTCATTCAGCCATCCCTTCACAAATAATATCACACAACTCAAAAAAGACAAACTACCAACAAAAAACCACCAACACAAAGTCAACAACAAACTATGTATTTTCCACCTGTAACAAAATAGGAACTGAAAGAAGCACTCTTACAACTAAAACCAAAGACCACTCTAGGAATCGACAAAATAAGACTCGCATATCTTATAACACACTTTGAACAAATAAATCCAATACTTTTGAGACTCATGAACATAATATTTGACACTGGCATTATTCCACAACAACTAAAAACTGCAATAATTACACCAATTTACAAACATGGTAAAAGAAATGATACTCAGAACTACAAACCAATAGCTATCCTACCAATCATTTCAAAAATTCTAGAAAAAATAACACACGCCAGACTACAGAAGTACAACATCATCTCACAAAACTAATACTGCTTTCAGAAAACAAAAAGCACCATCACTTTATTAGAAGACATCGACGACACAATAAACAAAGCTCTCGACAAAAACAAGCATGCCGTCCTTATACTGCTTGACCTAACCAAAGCATTTGATACACTTGAGCATGACATACTACTCACCAAACTATACTCAATAGGTATAAGAGGAACACTGCATACATGGTTCAGGAACTACCTTTCAACCAGAACACAAGTAACAAAAATAGGTACATGTCACAGCCGGGATATACAAATAAAACATAGTGTTCCTCAAGGCACCATATTATCACCCACTCTATTCAACATATACATTAACGATGTTCACAACATGACTATAAGAAGCCAAATATTTCTGTACTCAGATGATACCACACTACTAGCAATCCACACAGACATCAACACGGCTCTCTCTAAATGAAATCACAACATACTTCTACCAAAACGCAATTCTAATCAATGGCACCAAAACACAGATGTTGATAATACACAACCCAAGAATCATGCACCCTGCACCACTATCGATACACTGTTACACATACCGCTGTATTAACAACAGAAATACCTGCCAATGTCCCATAATCCAACCTGTAAAACTTGCAAAATACCTTGATCTCTACATAGATTGCCACCTTAAATGGACAAAACATATAGAATACCTACATACCAAAATCCGGATCATCGCAGCAAAACTCTTCCAAGTAAAAGACATTATTCCATCCAACATAAATAAAACTCCTATATCATGGTATCTGCAAATTCCTACTCAGATACGGTATAACAGTCTATGCAAACACATAAACAGCCACCTAACAAAATTAGAAACATTACACAGGAAAATTGTGTCAACAGTGATTTTGACACCTTAGACGCAACAACCAATATCTAAACAGCACATGGCGACACAGAGAATCCTGAGCATTTATTTATTTATGCTTATGGCTACATGAAAACTGGTAAGTGAAAAGTACAATCACAATTTCCAGAAACAAATGATGAAAATCTTAACATATAAAAGTTCATTACATAAAAGGCACAACCTGCTTTCTAAGTCTTTCCTTTTTTTAAAAAATATAAAGCAAAAGTAACTTGTCATAATTAAGCCAGGGACAATTATCATCCTGCTGCACCAACTATGACAAGGCTGCATGTTCTCACAACACTTCACAACATAAAAGTAGCTGTATCCAAGGTTTAAATAAGCAGTTGTGTCTTGTGTGAGAAAACTTGATCCATTAGAGGAGGCCCATTTCACACTTTATCATCATCTTCTAACATGAGGAGCAGTTCTGCTGATACTATGAGAGTAACTACGAGAATAACGTCTTCGTGGTGAGACAGGACCATGATCTTCTGTTTCCTCCATAACCACCGCCACCATCATACCAACTACGGGTCAAGGTCCAGGCTGGAAAGCCAATTCAAGGCCTCATCCGTCACCTTGTGTATGTCCTGTAGGCCACCACCACTGTGTGACGCCTTGGGCAGTCGTACACAATATGAGTAATCGTCTGAGCCACGGGAGAACAATCACAATAAGGATGATCTGACAGCCACATTTATGTAGAAGATAGCCACATCTGCCCTGACTAGTTCTGATCCTGTTTATGGATGACCAAATCTTCCTAAGAAAATCAAAACTTAGGCTGCAGAGCACAGGGATCTTCTATCAGCAAGTCGGTTGTTGGGAGATTGTTGGACCAGTATTCTCTCCATATCCGATATTGATGGCAGCGCAGCTGAAGAGAGTTCATCCATGGACCAGAGAGGCTTTCTAGATTTGAGGCGAAGACTAGGTGGATTTATGAGAGTCTGATGTAGGGGTAGGAGTGGGTTGCTCATTGCTTTATTAAGTTCCTTAATCGAAGCTTGTCTTCTCTGTATGTGTGGTGGAGCAATGTTAGATAGAACAGGCAGCCAAGAGAGAGGGGTGCTTCTCACTGTCTCACTAACTGTGCACATGGTAGAGTTCAGCTGGGTGTCTATAATGTTAGTGTGTGTACTTCTTTCCCAGACAGGCACAGTATTCTGCTGCAGAGAATGCGAGGGCTAGTGCAGACGATCTTAGGACTTCTGCACCACCACAACTTCAACCCCAGGTTGTTCCAGCAAGCCTTGAAATGATGTTATTTCTGGTTTTAATTTTATTGGAGAGGTTGATGATGTGCCTCTTATAGGTTAGGCTTCTGTCCAGACTCACTCCAAGGTATTTTGGGTGAGGCTCATGTAACTACATAACATTAACAAGGAATTACTTCAACATCACCTATCAAAATAACAGATACACATATCGTATAACACGACCTACAACAACTCTTTACATCCCTACACCCTTCAACAACTCATATGGTTCTTTTGTGAGATCACATCAGATACCCACTCAACTCAACAACCTACCAAGAAACTTAAAACACATAGATAACTACAGGACATTAAAACACGAACTCTGGAAAATATACCAACAAAGTTAATATACCATTAACACTAATATACACATCACAAATCACCAGCATCCAATGCCTACATCCCATACATAAACAGTAACAACAACATAAATAGTGAAGTCTAAATCCCACTCTCTTCATAAAAGCTAACCCAAGCTTCGAAGTAGGTGGGTTTAATCCGCCTCACTCATCTACACGTAATACTTATAATCAAAGAATACATAATCTTTGTCTTTGAGCAAAACAGTCAGTAAGTGTATAACAATAAAGATACTGATATTAAAAAATAAAAAAATTGTGTATATGTAAATAGGCTGTATAATAATAAGCTATGATATTGAAAAAAAAAAAAAAGTTATGTACATTTATACTGGCAGCCCTCATTTACACCGATTCACAATAACGCCAGTTGCCTGTGCATGCTTTCTTACTGTAGTGTGGTTGACTGAGAAATGACGCTAGCAGGCACTCTAATGTTTGAGTGTTTACTGAGCTACTGCGACGTATATGTATCAAACCTAGTTTTAATGTTGAATTGTTGGATCCTACTTTTTATTCCGATGTATATTCTAGCTGTTGATTGACTCCACATTCGAACACACAGAATATTTATTTTTAACTGTGCCACTCTGTGTTCAAATTTGCATGAGCAACGTTGAGGAATCAACCAATCTATATTATTACTAACTTAATTTTAGGCCGAGGTTCTCTTTATTGTATAAGATTCCTGCTAAGATTCGAATTATTTTAATGAGTGGTGCAATGAAAGAAGTCAGGCAAATACAAGATTCAATTCAAATAAAAATATTTAATGCAGTGTCACATAAATTTACATCAAAGCAAAGATTTCTAGTAGAGAAAATACAGTTAAACAATAATTAAGTTTTCATTGAGATACTAGCAAACTACTCAGCCGAGTATCATAATTACGATTAGAACTTATGCATACAGATTCTATTCTTATTATTATCAAGGATTCCTATT
The DNA here is from genome assembly GCF_054136105.1 of Typopeltis vanoorti. Classification (NCBI taxonomy): domain Eukaryota; kingdom Metazoa; phylum Arthropoda; class Arachnida; order Uropygi; family Thelyphonidae; genus Typopeltis; species Typopeltis vanoorti. Next base: position 40,476,608 of record NC_143557.1, read on the forward strand.
ACAACTTCACTCTGATCAAAGTTATTATTCAGTATAGTTTAAACATTAGCTTAGTTTAATTATCCAGAACAGTTATAAAATATAAACCATCTGACATTCATTTGAAGATTTAAAAGTTCTACCAATCTAGTAAAATAGCTCACAGAAATTTCAGTTTCATATTACATTAAGTTTTCTTACAACAGGCTTCTCTATATCACACTTTCAGTCTTGAACCATTAATCTGAATGGTACAATATTTGGCACGTCAAGAAGGAAATGTCTCACTACATTACACATTCGATGTTGAACAGTTAAATACAGCAATAAGGATTAAATTATGTTCTCTACTTCACACTAGGCATAGAAAAGATAATCTTACCGGCATAAGCAGTATAGCTTCTTCACATCGAGAATCCTATGAACACACTTAAATTCTTGTTGACTTTCACTTTGAGACTACACAAACTTAAAAGAATCTTCTGTTTCCGTAACTGATTAATAGACTTGGGAGAATATATCCTTTTGCACTGATCCAACTTAACTTCCAATTTCTTTCTTTTCTTATTCTAATTATCCCTTGTCCTGCATTATTCCACTGCAAGGCGATAGGAAAATATAATAGAATTAGAACTCCGAAAAAGGCAAGTCAAAGTGCCAAGCAATTCCTAGTCCTTCTTATTCCGTTCACGCCATGTCAATCGGTCACCTTCCTTGCCTGTTTCCTATTGTGTCTCCCACTTCTTTTTCATGTACTGCTTAATAACATTCTCTTCTCTCCTTTCCCACCAAAATCTGGTTCTAACTGGTTTAGTTCCTATCTAACTGGCTTCGTGCATCCTGTACAGTAACACGCGCTAGCTAAAAATAACATAATTTTCATAGCAGCCAATCAAGTGTTAACTTGAGGAATTTCCTGAATACATTAAAATTTCACTTATTGCAGTTTTTAACATTATATTAAAGGAATTAAATTCGCAAAATAAATGATATTTTAATACACAGTTTTTCATAACTGTAATTTATTCCTCAAAAAATATAAATAAATAAATATTGATTAACATAACTTGAAAGAAATTACATAAATAGAAAATTATGAGCATGAGACTATTAGTTTAAAAAAAAACAAATTTTGCTCAGGGAATGGTAGATTATGTTTTATTCTGATGATGTAACAATTTTTATTTCTCTTCATTCAGAAGAATCCAACAGAATCTACCTAATTGTTCTATTTAATTTTTTTTACGTACATACATATTTAAATTGATAAAGTACATAATTACATACCATGTCTGATAATAGAAGTGCGGAAAAATTAGCAGAACTTGGTGTTAAGAAGGCGCAGAAATCAATCACATCACACTTGAAAAGAAGATGGAGGTCATTCGAAGAATGGAAGATGGGTAGACACGTACTAATGTCTGTAGAAGTATGAAATTACCTCCATCGACTGTTACTACAATTATGAAAAATGCAGATAGAATAAAACAGTCTACGCAACAATCTACAGCAGCACTAAATGCAAAACATGTTATAACTGATAAAGCAAAAACAAGTTTTGAGGATCTTAAAAAGATAGATGGAGATGAAGAAACATTTTTAGGAAGCAAAGGTTGGTTCATGAGATTTAAGTCTCGAAGTAAGTGCTACAATGTCAAATTATGTGGTGAGGCAGCAAGTGCAGATGTTGCAGCAGCGGCTGCTTTTCCTAAAGAATTTCAAGACTGTGTAGAACAAGGAAGTTATCCTCCTGATGTCATTTTTAATGTTGATGAGACTGGGCTCTACTGGAAAAAATTGCCATTACGCACCTTCATTTCCTGTGAAGAATGTTCCACTCCAGGTTTTAAAGCTGCAAAAGATAGACTTATGCTTTTGTTGGGTGCAAATGTCTCCAGAACTTTGAAGCTTAAACCAATGTTGGTGTACCATTCACAGACACCACGCACCTTCAAGGGTCTAAAAACCATGCTTCCAGTCTATTGGAAATGGAACAAGAAAGCTTGGGTTACACAAGACGTTTTTATAGATTGGTACACAAATTATTTTTGTCCTACCTGCTTCGCTTCTGTAAAGAAAATTATTTGCCAGTCAAGTCATTGCTTCTCTTGGATAATGCCCCTGGACATCCTCAAAACCTTGCTGAAATAAGAACACCATTGGATGTCAAGGTTGTTTACATGCCCCAAACACAACATCGCTTTTGCAACCGATGGATGAGGGGATTATATCAATCTTCAAAGCCTATTACCTCCGTATAACATTTATGGAAATGGTAAGAGTCTTGGACACTTCAGGAAAAAACTATTAAAGACTATTGGCAGTCATTCGATGTTTTGAAGGGCATTAACAACATCGAGGCAGCTTGGAATGACGTGTCAGCAAAGTATTTAAAAGGAGCATGGCGAAAACTTCTTCCAGCATTTATGCACGACTTCGAGGAATTAGAGCAAGAGGAGAATGTTATTGAAGATGTTACAAAGCTTGCACGAGAGGTGGGATTGTACGATATTACAGCTGAAGATGTGACAGAAGTCTTAGAGAGCCATGATAAACTGCTTTCCAATGAAGACTTAAAAGAATTAGCCGAACAATTAAGTTAACATCCAAAGGAGGTAAAAGAAAACGAAGAAGGTCCTCTGAGAGATATGAAAATGACTGATTTACAGCGTATCCTTGCAAGCATAGAGACATTAACTGATGAACTCTGCGAAATGGAGTGTGAACGTAAAAAGGAGTGTAATCGCATCTATTCGACCTTACACTGAACTCCTTAAAGAGTGGTACAAATTCATAATGGACAATGCCTTTCCAATGAAAAAACACAATCAACATTACCTTGATCTGTGATGGACATCCATGCTTTTTTGGTCGAGGAGACCCTTTCCCCATTGATTGGTTAAGCAATTGAAATGTGTCTAAAATTTTTACCAAGTTTGCAGCAAAATTTCACACACACAGGTATGTTGTTCTTCAATCTCATTCATTGTCACTAATCCAACGAACAGCTTGTGCACGTGCTCACTTCAGCAGATGAAACTTGACAACTAATGCTCATAGCAGAATAGGGCAAATGGCAGTTTGTTGTCAAAACCTGTCGCTAGGTGCGCTCAGCAGCCGCAGTGCACACTCTGTGCCGGTTGGCATGCTGTTGAAAAAGTGTGTTCAAAATCTTTTTTGAACACACCTTGTATTTGGTCATCTGGTTTTCATTTGGGGATGAAGATCTATTGGAGAGGATCCAGAAAAGGTTTACTAAGAGTATCAGATCTATGCAATATTAGATATGAGGAGAGATTGAGGGAATGGAACTTACAGAGATTGTATCAATCATATCCTCTCTCCTATTCACAAGGCTCTGTAAGTTTCATTCCCTCATATCTAAACATTGCATAGATCTGATACTTAGTAAACCTTTTCTGGATAATCTCCAACTAATCGCTCTCCATGCTTGCATGGAGAGTGATTAGGGTATGGAATACATTGTTTGATGATGATATTTTTACATGAGAGAATATGGACCTCTTATGATGAGTCCTTTGATTCCGTGGAGGTCAGATATTAATAATAATGTACCCCTTTGGCAGAATCAGTGTTTTCTTCTGGGTCTGCCACTGAATTTCTCAGGTTTAGTTCTTGTTTTCAAACTTTCATTTTTCTTTGAATAACATTTGTATGTTTGAGTCTACAGTTTTCCTCTGAAAGCTGCTCAACTTTGATTCTTTTTAAAACTTTCACACTTTTCTTTTCAGCAATATATTCAGTTTTGTTCTGCTTAAAACTAAATGGTGATCACTTCATGTTTCAAATCCTCTGCATATTCTTGTGTCCTGAACCGGCATGAAGATATTGTTGTCAACAATAACATTCGATTAGTAATGACAAATCTTGTCCTGAACAGAAATCCAATAGTTAGTTACCGTTGTTATTAGTTTTGTTCTTTTCTCCAAATTTTCCAAAAACGTTTCTGTATGTGGCAATAATTTCCTAATTTGTTTGAAGGGCCAACTTTCTCATTATTTCAGCTGCCTTTTTCTAATGCCTTACAAAATTCCTCAACTTCTTCATTAGTAGAACCTTTTGTGAGACTATAGACACAAATAAGTCACTTTGTTCAATTCCCAATTGCAACATTTAACCATATCACCCTGTTTGATATTGCCTGCGATTCATGAAGATTATCCTTTTATTTAGTGTTGAATACTATAGCTACACCTTCTTTTCCCTGATCTGGTATCTATTGCTTGAAGAATCTCACATGTTTTTGTCATCTGTTTCAACTGAATCTACAGAGAAACCTTCCCCATAATTGTGTAATACATTTGGGTTGAATATTAGCAATAAAAAGGCAAAGCCTATGAAAATTAGGCAGGCATATTGAAAACATCATCATGAAAACATGTTGATGAAAAGCAGGAACATTGAAAACTGAAAGCATTCTGAAAACATTTCACCTGTTTAGGCACAGTATTAGTTGAAGATGGCAAATTACATATGGAAATAGACAACAGAATTCATAATAGCTGGTCGGGTCGGAAGTCAAGTGAAATTTATATGAAATAAGACAGAAATCAGAAATTAATCAAAACACTAAGCTAGCTATATAAAGATGGTATTCAAACTAATTTGATCTTATGGGTCTGAGAGCTGGGTGAGAAATACCACTTCATCAATGACTAAAGACTACAAATATGAGAATTCTGATAAAAATTAGAGGAGTGAACAGATGACATCAAAGGCATTATCATATTACAAATGAGGATATTAGGAAGAATCCTCATGTTGTTAGCATGGTCAAGCACTATGAAAAATGGAGGGGGGGCACACTGATAACATGAAATGCATTCTGAATGGAGAACCTACAGAATAAGTACATTTCCGCTATTTAAAATGCACAAGCAGAGTTCTCCTCAGGTGATATTATTATTATCATCATCATCAATTATCATTCCAGACCTCAATGGAGTCACAAGACTCATTGTGTGTGGCCCATCCTAGGCAACAAAGATTAATCAACACTCCTTGAACTCATTCACTGATCCTATCAGGCAGTGCATTCCATGGTTCGACCACTCTCCATGCAAAGAAACCACTCCTCACACACTTGCCTACAACTTTCATTTGCAACTTCTAGGTGGGGCCCATTGTCCTTGCTCCTTTTTATTGTTCTACCATATGAAAGAATTTCCCAGCGCCAACCATGTAACAACCTCTAAAAAGTGTAAATGCCTCAATCATGTCTACTAAGAGGTGGCTTGTATTTCACTGGTTACAGACCTAAAAGAGAACTACTGTGTTTATTTACAAGTGCCAGGAGCATTAGAAATAAGGGAGAAGAAATTTTTCACTGACTGGGTCTGTTCATCCAAAAACTGCTGGAAAAAGTGAAACATGGTTGAATGAGGATGATATCCTGATGGAAATAGAAATGGAAGATATAGTGTATTTTGCCATGATAGGAAGGACATGAAGGGAGGGGGTGGAGTGCTACTGAAGATAGCCGAGGAATTATATCTGATAAGGTAGACATGAAAGAGAGAAATAGTGGCAATGGTTTTGAGGCTGTGAGGTTGAGATTGACAGGAAGAGATGTTTAGTTGGATGTTGATATAACCATGGAATGTGGAGGGTGACAATGAAGAAATGTATAAGAAACTTGGGTTAGTGAACATGGGAAGAATGACTATTTGTGAATGATGAAAATGAATTTCTTCAGTTCTTGAGGGATAACTATCTTAGGTAGTATATAAAGGAGGGTACATGAGGATCAAGCATTTTAGATCTGATAATTTCATCGGAAGATGTAATTGTGAGTGTGGTTTTCTTCTTCTCTCCAGTTGATGATAGCAATCACAAAATGATCACCTGGGTTCTGGCTGGCATATGATGACTTCTGTGAGGATATATGTGGAATTACAAGGCTGGTGATTATATGAGGAGCTTAGGAGACAGCTTGAAACTATAGCATGGAATGAGAAATTGAGTGGAAAAGAAATAAATGCTGCTTGGGACCTGACAAAGAGATTAACAGCATCAGTGAATGTATTCAGAAGTAGGTGTCAAATGGATGAATAAGAGGATTAAGCATGAAATGTGAGAGAAGAAGGCACTTGGGAGGCAGCGTTACATGAATAATGATAATATTCAATTGCGCAAAGAGTATACAGAGCAGGCCAGGAGAGTGACTCATTTGGTAAAAACAGCAGAAGTTCAGCATGAAAAGAAATTAGCAAATCAAGCCAAGAAAAACTGTAAGGAGTTTGTTCAATATGTGGCAAGCAGAAAGAAGATGATTATGGAAAGAGATATTAACGGATGAAAGTGGTAGATTGTTAATTTCTGCAGAAGATATAGTTGAGATATTCAGTGAGAAGTGTATCAGATTGTTTCATCCTCAGTATGAAATCAGAAGTTCAAGTGTAGAGAATGAAATGAGAGAAGACTTAGTGGTGAGTAAGCAAGATGCATATGAAGAATTAGGTAAGCTAGATGTCAATAAAGCAATGGGACTTGATAATGTATCACCACATTTCTTAAGAAAATGTTCCAGGGAGTTAGCATCAACCTTGATCTGTCTGTTTAACAAGTCATGCAACAGTGCAAGTCCCAAAGGGGTGGAAGGAAGTTAAAATTGTTCCACTTCAAAAAGGTTAATATTAATTATAGGTGTCAATCTGTATATCTGGAGTTGTAGTTAAGATATTTGAGAAGTTGGTGAGAGAGAGGATACAAAAGTGTGTTGATAACAGCTGTATTCTATGTGCTTGTTAGATGGGAGATGCATATACAATGATATATAGGGTGATCAAAATTAAAGCATCCCTATTTAAGGCCTTGGGATCGCCACCTGGTGATCCAAATGGTTCAGAACTTTGCAGGAATACATTGTGCATAATATGGAAGTGATATCTGAGGGGGAAAAAAGTAGTTCCAAAATTCACTGCTAGGTGGCAGTGTGCGATGTACTGGATGTAGATGTAATAATTTTTCTGTGTGTTTAAGGAGGAGAAAAGCGATACAAGCATCAGTAACACATTTTTATTCATTTCCATTATGCATTCATGGGCTGTACTGTTCAGTGTGCACTACCCTTCCTGGTATGTCACAAACTGAATCCTTCGCTCATTGTGTTCAATGGTAAAACACAGCTGGTCAGGACTGATGTTGCACATATGCCGTGTTATGCTGCCTTTCAGCACTGGCAAGTTATGAGAATGATTCCAATAAACCCTGTCATTGTGAAATCCCCAGAGCCAGAAGTCACAGGGTCACAGATTACGTGAACAAGGCAGCCATGCAGTGGAAAACGCATGACTGATCATTCTGACTTCCAAGAAATGTTTACGAAGAACCTCCTGTTGATCGACCAATGTGTGAAGTCCCATCCTGCATGAAAATGATTGAACCATGCATAGGCAATGCTGTAACTATGGCACAACAAAATATTTTATCATATTGCGATACCGCTCGGCAGTAACTGAACAGGTTACAGGACCACGACTGGTGAATGTTCTCAAAGAAGAATGGTATAATGATAAATGAAACTGTAAACTTGCACCAAACAGTAACTTTGGGTTAATGCAAAGGAATTTGTTGGATTTTGCTAATGCTAATTTTGCATAGATTATGAGTATATAGCGATTATGAGTATTCACAGCTCTGTTCAGGTGAAAGTGAGCCTCATCTCCCCCACAAAATCATCCATGGCCACACAGCATCCAGCTCCACTTGAGTAAGGAATGTTCAAGAGAATGTCATTTGACTTAGAAATTTCTGCTGGCACAACTCCTGTGTCAGGGTTATCCTGAATGGTAGAAATGCAGAAACTTCTGTAGAATTTTCCAGATGTTTAAGGCTCATCCATGTGTCTTGATTCAGCATGTGCACTGCAGGAAACAAGACTGTTACTCATGACCTTCTCCACAACAGCAGTAGCAACTTCATTCACTTGTTGTAAACTGATTGGTTTGCAACCTCTGCCAGGTCTAACTCCTAACGATCCCATTTCTTCAAAACGACTAATCGATTGTTATATAGCACATGGAGATAATGGATTTCATCAACATTTGTTGAGGCGATGAAATTCATGGAGTGCAGCAACAGCATTGCAGTTGTTTAGGTAATATGGCAACAAGCAAAGCATATTGAGACGATGTTAATGCCATCACTGTGGACTAGACAGTATTAACAACCAGAATGAAGGGAAAAATCCCATGTCCATCTTTTTAAACCCTCCTGGCACCTGCCAAGTTGCATGATATGCAAATTCTATGCATTTGGTGTTTACAATGCCCCTGGTGTTGAATTTTGGAACTACTTTTGCACAAGGCCTTAAACAGGGATACTCTAATTTTGATCACCCTGTACTTAGATTTTGCAAAGGCTTTTGATAAATTGCCAAACCACATGTTGATAACTAAACAGATGCAGATGGAATTAGATGATAGATTAGTAAGTTGGATATCCAACTGGCTCTCAGATAGGTATCAGTAAGTTGTGTATGCCAAAAGAGTATTCCGTATTCCAAAAGAGGAAAGTCTAGTGATGACTTTCATCACTAGACTTTCCTCTTCCTTAATGTATGGACAAAAAATACTGCTGTAGATGCTGTTGGTGGTAGTAGTGTTGTTACTTTTAATTTGATTTAATTATTATTTAATTCTCCAGCTATAGTTTGAGAATTAAATAGTAGGTGAGATGTGTGTAGTGGAGTAGAGTGCCTTTCTGTGATAACTCCTTAGACACCTTGGAGATATCGCATAATAATAATAATAACAACAACTAGTTTCTTTGTAGGATAGTGGTATGAGTCTCTGTGTATGTATTGTCCTGCATGTGTTGGTTTATGGTAGACAGTGAAGAATGGGCAGGCTGCCTCAGGGAAGACATGTAACAACTGTATCCAGAAAGGAAGAGTGTTATTGTTTTCAATTTCAGTGGCAAATTGAATGCATTTGTTTTCCTTGTTTAGGTGGTTGAGTAAATTCTTTAAAGTTTTTTTTGGCTAAGTGGCAAATATATCATCAATATACTTAACCTACTTTGGCTTTCAAGGTCACTGAATCTAGAGTCATTGCTCAAAATGTTACATATAAAAGTTAGCCATGGTGTAAGGGGGGGATTTGGGAGCCCATGGCTGTATCTTCTTTTTTATAGATAAAATCAGTTTTCTCACACAAAATAATCAGACTGAAGGACATGGACAGAGGGGTGGGAATGTGATGTCAAAAGGAAATTTGTCTTGTAAGAGAAGAACTGTATTAGTAATTGGGAGACATTCATGAAAAGGTTCCCTAACATCACAACTGATTAATAAATCTTTGTTGTTGACTGTAATGTTCTCAGTTTTGTTTATGAAGTGCTGTGTGTTTTTTATTTGGGCGGAGGGAGATGACAATTATTTTATTTCATTTTATCTATTTTATTTATTTATTTTTTGCATACACCAGAGGTCAGAATATGGTCAATGGCTTAACAAGCAGTTAATCTCAGCCCATTATACTATGTTCCAGTGTAGATTGTGATCCTATATATACAGAGTGGTTTAACATTTCACATACAAACTTTGAGGGGGAGGTAGAGAACATCAAAATCAACCATATTCACATAGGAAAGCATGACCAGAAACGCCACTGGAAAGTTAACAGGGACACAAAGATATAGAGATAACACAAGGCAGTAAGTAGTGTAAAAAACTTTATTAGGCATAACTGAACAGTTCAATAGCAGTTGGATACATAATATGGCTTCACATCAGGTGCTCAAAGTTACGACCATTAGCAGTGATGCATGCCTGACACCGATGGCGCGTTGATTACCATATATTTTCGAAAATACCTGGAGTTTCCTGGATATTAGCAGCGGCGATGGCAATTCTTGCCACTAGGTCCATGTCAGAGGCAACAGGCGTTTCGTACACCATGGCTTTAATTGTCTCCCACAGAAAGAAATCAGTGCGGTGAGCATGGGCGCCATGTGATGGGTCCACCATGCCCAATCCATCGAGCTCCAAAGGACCTATCCAAATACTGATGCACAAAAATGCCAAAACGGGCTGGAGCCTTGTCGTGTTGGAACCACATCTTCCGATGCAGTCATTGGAACATTGTTCAGTAAATCCGGCAGAACTTCTTCCAGAAAGGTCCGATACTTCTGGGAGTCCAGTCAGGGTGGTAATAGGCATGGGATAACTAAACAGTCAGTGATGATATCTACCCATACATTAATGGCGAAGCATTGTTGTTCAGCATGTGATCGCACAGCTTGTGGGTTCTCATGGGCCTCCACACATGAGCATTGTGGTGAGTGAAGACTCCCTTCGCAGGTAAATGAAGCTTCATCCATTGAACAAAAAACCGCCTAAAACACATGTTGGAAAATCTGGGTCTACAGCACTTTTCTGCAGATGCATTCCTTTGCAAATTCCACATGTCCAGGATAATCTTCGGCCATCAGTAACTGAACCCATTGTAGATGAAATGGATGTAAGGACTCAGAGTGCAAAATGCACAATACAATGGATTGAGATATTCCTATAGCAGAGGCAATGGCATGTGTGCTTGTCTCTGAATTATTGCCCATCGCATGCAACACCTCTTCCATGTCGGGATTTCGCATCGATCGTGGCCATCCACTATCATGCCTGTGATCCCTTAATGATTCATAGTCACACGAATTATGATGAAATGCACAAAGATTTGGTGATGCGGTACATGTCTGTTTCGGTACCTTTTGCAATACATTCGTACGGCGGCTCATCCATTACCATCAGCTAACCCCTAAATGAGGTGCATGTCTGCCATCTGAGCGTTCGTAAAACGACACATGTTCTTCATACGACGTTGAAAGCTTGAATAGAGAAGCCCCAATTGCTCACCTGGAGTGCTGGCAAACAGCGCCACCTATCACTTTTGGGTGGCGTTTCCAGTCATGCTTTTCTGTGAATATGGTTGATTTTGATGTTCTCTACCTCCCCTCAAAATTTGTACGTGGAATTTTGAACCACCCTGTGTGTATGTATATATACATATATATATATATATATACACAAAAAGCAATCTCCTCTTCTACTTTTTCTACTTAGATATGTCATCCACATATCTAAGCCAAAAATTTGGCTTAGATATGTGGATGACATTTTCCTCACCTGGGACACAGTATCGAGAATCCTCACACTTTTCTCAATCACTTAAACAACTTCCATCAAGACATCAAATTAACCATGGAGATGGAAGAAAATGGATCTCTATGTTTCCTGGATGTTAAACGTACTGAAACACCTGAGTCCATAAAAATTCTCCATCATTAGAAAACATACACACACTGACAGATACCTGCATGTGTCCTCGCATCACAATCTGGCTCAAAAGATGGGTATCATCTCAACTCTGGCGCATCGTGCTGGATCTGTACTGTCAGATGAAGAGGCACTAAAAAATGAGCTACAACATCTTAAAAGGACCCTCAAAAACAATGTACTGTTATATCTCGTTACTTTTACTTTTACTAGTTCAGTGTTATTTTACAACTTATGCCTTACTCGTACCAGAAGTTAGCTTCCGACAAATTTATTTTATCTGATATCGACTGCGCCAGCCGGTGGCTAGTTCCTAATACTTAAGCTTACTTTAATAACAATCTCGACAATATTACTAAGCATTGGGAACATGTGGTATGCAGTCTCGGCTCCCCTCTTTATGTTACTTCAACTGTCCTCCTCCCTCCCCACTTACACAGGTTCGAATTTTTTATAAGTGGTAGGTCAGTCTCAAACAACAGAAACATACAAACTTTGATTTAAGATAATGCATTTTAATACAACTAAAATTCATATACAGGAAATCAAGTAATACTAATAAAAAAAAAAGGAAATAGGTTCATGCACAAATGCCCACGCAACTGCAATAGGCTCAGTCAATTCCTCTCACGCACTTCTTAATATGCAGGCTCATACAATTATAATCCAGGAGCATTAGTTAATCAGTGTTATTTCCATGGTTTGCATTAAGATTAAATGATACTCCAGTTGTTATACAAGTTTTGGCAATACAAAATTAATCAAATTCTTCGCTATCGTCACATTGGTGGCAAACTCACCAATGGCCCTATCTGCTGGTTCCCTGCTGTTCAGTTGGACATCCTGTACACATCAGGTCCCACAGCAACGTGGAAGGTTACTGGACACCGGCAACAAGCTTCCTCAGCCCTCACGGCCTTCTCACTTGAACACGGAAAATTGCAGAAAACAAGAGAGTGTTTGAAGTGTGCACTGCTCCTTATATCTCAGCGGCGAGCACCCTCACTCTCTGTCTACGTCACTCACTCAGCCGTCTTTGATTCATCAGATAATGATGAGGTCATGTTCTTTTTTCGGCGGCCTTCTCGACGGAACTGTTACTGCAGGGATTACCAGATTACTTTTCGGGTTTTCTGCTGTGTCATGGACTATTGCATAATGATCAGGCCTTCTGCTGATTGGCTAACATAATTTTCCCTGTATTGAGTATTATTCTAAAACAGTATTTGAATTATATTACAAGAATATTGTCAATTAAGTTAATATACTTTTCATTTACAAGTTATTTATTACTTCTCTGCATCTGCTCTTGACAGTTTAAGCATGTCTTTATGTTAAGATACTATTCTCTCATGTTGTGTCTGAAACGAATGGCCAACTTATAGTAGGTCAGTTATTTCCGACACAATACTACTCTTCAAAAAGTATCAATAAACAACTATACCACTGTCAACAAAACAACGTAGAAATACAGGACGACCCAAAGACTATATCTCCTTGCCATACATCAGCATGTTCTCCAAGAAACTGAGTAGAATTTTAAGAAAGTTTAACATAAAAACGTGCTTCTCTACTCTTCGCAAACTAAGATCAATTTTAAGCAATCACAAACAAGCTCACAACCATCTACGATTCCCAGGTGTGTACAAAATCACATGTGACTGTGGGAAACCATATTATGGCCAAACGGAAAAGTCAATCCTCCTACGTCTCGAGAAACACCAAAGAGACATCGCTTACAAAAGAACTAGAGCTAGTGCCCTCTCAAGCCATGTCCTGTTTTCGGTTAACACAAATAATGAAGGCTGCCAACATGAGATAAACTGGATAACAACTTCAAACCTACACATATGCCACGATGAGGTAGAACGCCGCATAATCGAGTCTAAAGAGATTGTCATGGACCCTCTTCATTTAAAAAGTAACCTCAGCTATAATTTGCCTGACTTTTAGCTCTGCTCTCAGATATTAGCGCACTCGTGAAATCCCATGCGCACAGGTTTCTAGCAATAGAACTTTAACACGGACTGTAGCTCCAAGTCAAAATAACTGTGGTTTATAGTCGATTTCATAATTTATGATTTTATAGTGACTCAATGTTTGTTTACAATGTTTTTGATTCAGGCGTGATAGAACTTTGTATGTTCTATCACGCCTGAAGAAGTCGGCCACCCTGATGAAACATGTTGCGTATTTTAATAAATTTTATTGTTTATTCTAATTCTCGGATCTCAGTCAGTATATAAAAAGCATGAACATATCCCAATTCCAAGTCAACACTACAAGTCATATACAGTAAAACCCCTTTTTTACACTTTTCAGGGGACTGATGGAAAAAAGTGCAAATAGCAGGAAAGTGTAAATAGCAGGAAATGTAAAAAACATTTAAAAAAGGCTAAAAGATGACTTACTGCTAGTATGTGAGTCTACATACTAGATTACAAAATTTAATAACTGAAAATAAATGAATTTACAATGTACTTACATTTATCTATTTAAAAAAATCTTTTATTGCAGATTGTTTTTGCTTTACGTTTTTTTTTTTTTTTTTACTTAGCACCAGATTGCTTTGCATTGAGTTCAATGCTTGACCTGTTTTTTTTACTTTCGTGTTCAAAGTGGACATGGAGAGTCCAAGATCTTATGCTAAATGCAAACGTGTTCCGGCATGCCAATTTACACGTCGCAGAATTGCCATCTTTTCTTCTACCGAAATACATTTTCTGTCTTTTGTCTCCATGTTACTAACATGGATAATCCACCACCAATAAGCAACTTTCACACGCTAAATTACGTTGCAGAAATTCTGCAATAATAATTCGTACTGTGATTGAAAAATCACGGTATCACTCATCACTACAGTACTGCTGCATGCACGCAAGTCACCGTGATGGCAGAAACAAAACTACAGCCGTAAGCAACCCCACCCGAGAACAGAAATGCGCAGATTTCCGCTGAAATCGATTCGAAAATCGGTATTGCCACCAAGAAAAAAAACGCCAATCACGGGAAATAATGTCCACGTCAAGTTGTTAATGGCGGGAAAACAATACATCGTGAGAATAGGTCTTAAGATGGGACCAACAGAAAATGACGTAAATGGCAGGAAAACGTAAATTGCGGGAATGTAAAAATGGGGTTTTACTGTGTATATATATATAAAGATGACCTTGATATAAAGGTCAAAACATTAAATTTTATTTTAATTAAATGAGTTCTTAAACACATTAGCGTGTCCCCATAATCATAATTATTCATAATGATTGCTGATCACCATATAATCCTGAAAGAAAGAAAGAAAGAATTAGTGAGATTTCTAAGTCAATTTTCTCAAATTGTGGTTTCAAAAATACCGAGTTGCTGGAGTGGGTAAACCCACTTTTCCATTCCAAAGATCAATTCACTCAAGAACCAGTTGAGATAAGAAACAAACAAACAAAAAAAAAACCTCTAGAAAAAAGGTTCCTATAAAAAGTGACTAGAATCAAATTCGATAGTCTTTCTTCTATCAATCTAGTGCTATAAAAATAGATGACTGTAGAAATTTTTTCACTTGGTTATAAATTATATTCCTATTTAATCTCCGTGGCTGTGTTTCTGTGAGGGAAATTCCCTTCTACCTCGTACTATGCAATCTGTCTCACCTTCACTTGAAAATACCCTGTATATGTTCTTCATGTTTTAGAACGAATTCGAATGCAAGTCTTTCAACCGAATGACTTCATTGAATATCCCTTAACTTAAATAAGTTTATGTCGCCGAATTGAAGCCTTTGGCTCTTCATATAATTAATAATTTATTAGGACACCTTCTTGGCAATTCTCATAGTAGGATATATGTAAGTTCTGTTTGCTACAAACTTGGTATTTCTAGGTCTACCTACTCACTCATGAGACCTCAATAAAGGTTGAAACCGGTCTGGTTAGTGACCTCTCACTCATAATGTAGAACAGTAATACATCTCCTAGGAGCTGGGTTTCACATTATGGGGAAATATCAAGAATAGTGATCGGAGCTTGCTCCACCCTTACCATGAGTTGCCTCAGTGTTGCACTCCCTAAAGGGTCAGTTGTAACACTATCCAGGTATTTGCTTATGCTTGGACTCGCCGAACTTTATATATTTACTATATTCAGCATGAAACTCTTTGAGTTTCTCATTCGGCTATGAAACAATATGGGATGTAATATCCCTTAACTTAAATACCTATTTAATCTTTATCTGAGTGCAAACAAACAGTTTGCATGTGAAGTATCTTTACGACTAGGCTACTTGTATATACAAACTGACTTTACATTAATTGCCTTAGTATCCCATAATGCAAAGTGCACATCCTTTCAGACAGATATGTAAAATTCTATGCATTATGGGAGGATTTCGATATTTGAGGTCTCATCAGTGGAACCAGACCTAGAATCACATGAAGGCATTAGCTTCTATATACAAATAGCCTAGTTCTGAAGATACTGCTTGTGAAAATTTTGTTGGCTTACACTTGGATAAAGAATTAAACAAGAATATAATTTCTTGTGGAGTTTAATTTTTAACCAAGTGAAAAATGTTCTCTAACTATCTCTGATCCTTAGTATTTTAATAGTAAGGTGATACTTGTTTTCACTACTTGCATATAGAAAATATGTGACTTCTACATTAATTTAGTATCTTTTCTAGGTCTGGTTCCCACTGTTGAGATCTCAGTAAAGGTCTAAATTGGTCTGTGTGGTGGCCTTTTCCATTTATTTATTTCGTGTGCAAACTACAGAAAATGTAAGAGCAGCATACATATAAATGATGAAACGCATACATTTAGAGAAATAGACATTAAAAGAATAGGGATTAAAAGCATACATTAAAAGACAAAAATGCCACTTGCATGAAATATTGAGCAAAAACATAAAATGTCGAATTTCACTCATCCAGTGACTAATATATTTTAAAGCTGTTTCATTGCATTAAATCTTGTCGGGTACATATATTATTAATGTCTATTAAACAGTATTGCAGAAGATTGATCCATGGTTTGTGTTTCACCACATGAGCAGCTATCATTGTCTGTGCAGCCCCATCTGGCCATATTCTGCTTTGATCTGCCCATTCCAGAACTAAGTCTATTCAATGTCTTCCATCTTTGCCAGTCAAGATGTAAGCTGGAAGGAAGAGATTCATTTAAGTTCAGAGCCTCTGGAGATTGTTCTTGTCACATTGTTGACCTTTGTAGCTTTTATGGAATCAACCAACAGTTCCACTGGGTGAATAAAACTTTTCCTTGATCTTAGCCTCTTATGTACTGCAACATGTCCATACAAAGGATGCTGTTCATTTAGTTGTTGTTTCTGCTCATATCTACTCTGTGTAGTGCTTCCGATATGAGTAGGTGCAATACCAGACAGTGAGTATAGATGGTCAATTTTTGTAGGCTTAAGGCAGCTGGTAATGTGTGGACATGTTTCATTAAGAACCTTATCACTAATTTTGACATGTGATGATCTTTCCCAAACATGGCTAGCATACTTGGCTGTCGAAAAGCAGAGTGCCAGTGCAGAGGTGTGCAGTACTTGTGGATTTGCACTCCACCAAAATGATGTTAAGTGCAGAATATTATTACGTGTTTGAGTTTTAGCTGCTGTTTTCTCTGTGTCACTTATAATTTAGGGTCCTATCTAGTGTAACACCTAGGTAAGTTGGATTTGGATAATTGACAGTTTCACACCATTCCATTCTATATTCAACTCTCTCCTCGCCTCCCTATTACTGAGATGGAAAAGACACATTTGGGTTTTACTGGGATTTGGTTTCAGTTGGTTTTCCTTATAGTAAACTATAAGGGTTTCTAGTTGCATGAGCTGTTTCTCAATGTCATCAAAAAAACCGGGCAATAACTTGATAAGTTATTGTCCGGTCATCTGCATATAAGAAGGTTCTTGACCGTGAGTTCATAGGTTGGTCATTAGTATATATATATATTGAAGAGGAGGGGAGATAGCACCCTTCCCTGAGGTAGACCATTTTTCTGGATATGCCATCTGCTCTTTTTTCCTTGAAAATCAACAAAGAATCGCTTGCTGAACAGCAGTGACCTAAATATTTCCACTAACCGATAGCTGTTTGTCATTCTGTAAATTTTGACTATAAGCTTTCTAAGATTTAGTGTGTCATATGCTGCTGTCAGATCTATAAGTTGTTGAAAGTTGTCAGATCTATAAATACAGCTCCTCTTGTTAACCCCCTTTCAAAGCCATCCTCAATAAACTGTGTTAAGTTTAATACTTGTCCAGTGCATGATCTTTTTGGTCTAAATCCTGCCTCTTCTTTTATCAGCACTTGCTCTATTTCTGGACTTAGTCTGCTCAAGATTAGCCTCTCATACAGCTTCAGTGTTGTGCATAAGTGAGCTAGAGGCCTGTAGCCCTTTGGATCCTCAGCAGGTTTACCCGGTTTCAGGATAGGTATTACTTTCGTTTGCCTCCATATTCTGAGTATTTTAGCAAATTTCCAACAAAAGTTGAAAAATTCTAACAACCATTCTGTTGCCTTTTCTCCCAGATTCCTTAGATCTCATTTCTGATATCATCAGTGCTGGCAGCTTTTCCTGGTTTTTAAGGCTTTCCATAATGCATACATTATGTCTGAAAGGATGTGTGCTTTTCATTAGGGTTTATACAAAAACCGACTTTTGAGAAAACCAGTTTTCGAATTTCAGTATTTCCAAAAAACAGGTTAAAACGGTTTTTGAATTTTTACAAAAAAAAAAAAAATATATATATATATATATATAATTAAAACAGTAAAAAAATATTTACACTTATTTTAAAATATTTCAGTTTATTTAATATTTATGGAACTACAAAATAAAATATACTCTATACAAAACCAAAAAACTAAAATCCATACAAATCTGTACAATTTTTCAGATTCATATTAATATAAATTATAAATTTTTATTTCATTTAGTATTTTTCTTCAGGAAATATGATTTCAAAAAACACAAAACGTCCACTGGACGATTACTTAATCTTGTTCATAATTATTCTAGATACAAAATTACCTGAAATAGAAAATACTCTCTCACTGGCTACTGAACTTGATTTTATCATTTTCAGAGCATCAAATAATAAATCTAAATTCTTTGTTCTTTTATTGCTTGCCTCAAATAGTGAAAATTCAGCCTTCATTGTCTTCGGATTTGATATTGTTTCCTCACATTCCTCAAGAAATCTGTGAATTGATTTTTCCATGGCTTCTTTTAGAGCATTGCCCTTATTAATAGTTTCTCCGTCTCCAATATATTCATCATCAGCATCTGTTTCCATACAAGAATTTGGATATATTCTAGACAATATTTTTTCCAGATAACTTAATAATATCAAGTTTTGAAGCTAGTGGAAATGCACTAGATTTCTTTGTTGAAATGTTTTGTGGAGTTTGCAAATATAGCAAAAGGGTTACCAATTCAACTTGCCTTCTATCTTGAATTCGTACTTCTAAAGCATTTAATAATTTGGAACTAATTTCAGTCTTTAAATTTTTAGTTCATTTAACAGAAATTCAAATATGCCTTCACTTGCTAATAAATTGGCATCTCACTGCCCTAAGGCCTCAGCTGCTAGACATACTGGTCCCAACACTTTAAGAAGCTCCATGATTTTAGGATATTGAGCTTCATTCCACATATGAGAAGAACCAGTATCATTCAAAGCTAAAACAACAAATTCTTTTAATGTAATAAATCTTTCAATCATGGCTTCTAAATTATTCCATCTCATTTGACAGTCAAGAATCAGACTTAATTTCTTTCCTTTTTCTTGTTTTACATAATTCTGAAGAATGCTATCTATTATGGGAGATTTTCTAAAAAAAAATTGCAAATTTTTGTAATTTGGGAAATTGATTGTAATTGTCAGACAACATAGGGAATCCACAGTCGTTATCTAGATCAAGAGAATTTACGAAAATCCTTGCCATAGTCATCTTCACACTGTTCGTCATCTTCCGATTCCTCACTTATAACATATACATCGGTTTTGAGTCAGAATATTAACGTTTTTAATTAAATTATTAATTTTTACATATTTAATCTATAATTTAGTATCTAAAACCATTTTTTTTAAATTTAAAAGCCTGTTTTCGAATTTTACAAATTTATCCAAAAAAAAAACGGTTTTTAAAAACTGACAAACTCTACTTTGCATTATGAGATACTAAGGCAATTGATTTAGCCTCTATATACAAGTAGCCAAGTTGTGAAGATACTTCACATGCAACATACTTAGATAAAGGATTAAACAAGAATATACTTTCTTGACAAGTTTAAGAAGTAGATACCATTTCCACAGGACTACAGAGGTATCTCCAAGTGTATTTAAATAAATAAAAAATGCTCTTGTGTTCTCACTTTAAGTAGGTTATGGTAGCATCTGTACTGCTGCTCTGAACTCGCAAGCAAACTGCAGGCTAATTAATGCTACAGCTGATTGCTAGTCTCTCACTGATTGGGAAAAACCAGACATCTAAAGCTAATAATCAACTAACTGAATTTATTTAGCTAATTAGATTACTGAGCAAACATACTGCCTTGGCAACCAAGGCATCTTCATGGACACAATGAAATATTCTAAGCATGTGCACACACAGGCACACCAGAAAGGGAAATACAGAGACTAATTGTAAAAGGGAAGGGGATGCTCCTTTAGTCTTAACATGCCCTCTATGAGTGCAGTGAGATGGGTTTTTGCTGATAGTCTCAAAATGATAAATTCCTAGACTTTTGGCAATGTCATGCAGCTGAATTTGTTTTAGTTTAGAGAATGTAAGTGATGTGGATGATTCAAAAATACTTTCTCTGATTTAAATCAGAACAGTTGTTTTGAATAACTTTTATTAATAGTTTTTTTTTTTTTTTGAAAAACTATTGGAATTTGAATATTCTTCTTTCAAAAAGGAAGTTTACTGCCTTTTGAATGCCCTAAAGAATAGGTTCATGGCAGCCAAGCCATTGCTTAGGGAGTTTAACACCTGACTTGGTAACAGTGTGTATGTAAGTATGCTGCTTGGAAAGAAGACTCCTTTTGCTGTGATGACTACACGAATCCTACAGGCATACTTCCCCAAGAGTATGATAGAAATTAATGGGAATTTTAGACCATTCTTACTGAAGGCATTTAATGAGATCCTGGACTGTTTTAAAGCACATGTCCCTTGATGCAGATTTTGACTATGCGGTTAATAGCAGAGAAAGCTAGGAGAAAAAATCAAAAACATATATACTTGTGTTAGATTGTTACCTATCGCTAAAATCTTACTTTTACTTCTTCCTTTTATCTACTCTGCAGTTGTATCTATGCTTACCAAAATTTTGAGTTTGTCCCCTTTTCGGATATATATGCAAATTTGTTTTTTAACTCTGCGCCAGCTTATATCCTATAATAGAGTGGATTTCTATTCAGTGAGACATTCCCAGATTCTTATGCATAAACTCATTAGTAATCCTTACTGACAGTCGCAGCCTTTAAACTAATTCTTTAACTACCAATCCCCTCCTGCTTATGGTTCAGAATTTTATGAGTGATGAGTTGACTATCATATTCAGGCAAGACTCAGAATTAAACAAAATACATGTTTATTTGAAACTCGAAACATATTTTACAGTTATATTATATCACATATTCAATAAACTCAGTCATGCAAAATCAATTCTAGGTTATAAGGTCAGTTCGCACTAAATTAGTTCAAAAATCATATCAAACAAAACTAGGCATATCACTAAACACAGTACTACTACCAAAACAATAACTCTGTCTCTCTCTCCTAAATTTCACTTCTAAGCTGTGAGGCTTAATATCAAAACAATCTCAATTCAATTCTACCTGTAACATATATCACCCAAATTTGATTCTGTCTCTCTCTCATTAATAAATCGGTCCAGGACAATATGCCAGATGGACATCAATTATGTTACATAATTGATGTCCATCTTTTACATAATTGATGTCCACACAAAATTCTACTTAGATTTCATTAGCTAGACTGTCCAAACATCAATCATATCACAAGGTAATTTCTTCTCTCCAATGCAAACTAATTAACATGAAACAAAAAGTCTACTTTACCATCACTGAACTGGAATCAGGTCTGCTGTTGTTTTCTACCTTTTGTGTTCCCCGCGCATTGGATCTTCCATCACGCCATGTGCAGGGTCTGGTTACCACTCGATAGGCCTATCTTTGTATACAGCATTGTTTCCGCGTTGTCGGAGGTTAGCTGCAGACATGCTTGTGCCTGCAACCGCTTTCAAAGAGAGCGCTCACTATCACGTGCTGATACTCCATCAGGAGTTCGCTGAACAGACTACTCGAATCTCCCACCATTACACATCGCAGTCTTGTGCACGATCCACTCGAACAGGAAGGCACCGGAACAACAACGATGAGATGAGAAAAAAGCTTCGTTGACCTCACAAGCCCTTTTATTTCTCTTGTTAGTGCCCTCTTTTTCCCTCTAAATTTCCCACACGGCACTATGATGGTCTCGTCCCCAGGTTGGTCCCTTACTTTCTCCCTGCTTTGGGAGCGCTCTTTCTCGGAAGCTGAACGTGAGTTGCTTTCCGTGTACGTCACTGCCTCTGGCTTTTCATTTAACATGCACACTACCATTAGACCTTTGCTCACAGGTTACTCAGTGAATCACAGAAAAATAAGTCAACTCAAATGAACGTGATATTTACAAATAATTCTCTTCTCATAAATAAATAAAACAATATAGTAGTATGATATCTTACATGAAAGGAAAATATTTTCTTATACATTTAGAAATTTCCCTTGTGTTCTACTGGAGTGCAAGTTTTTCCTCCTTCAGCCTTCATTTTAAACATGTTAAATCCTGAGTGAATGGTCTGTCCTTTCAGACACATCAATCAGGATCTAACAAAAGTCCCCCCTTTCTAGAAAAAAAATTTTTTAATAATTTTTTTTGATAATTTTTTTTTTAAAACCCCTCAAAAAAAAGGTTTTCTGGTTTTCAGCAAAGTTCCTTTTAGACTTCCCTCGGTTCTATGGATATGACTCTTAACTTTAGGTTCATGTTAAATTTTATATATATAAAATTTTGTTATTTGTCTTTTAATTTTTCCACCCCCTTTTCTTATTGTTTTAAAATTTTCCTCACTACTGGCAGTGTTGAGTTCAGGTTGCCTTTCCCGAATTCTATGTTTGATATTCCTTGGCTTCTCACAGAGGTTCATCAGCCTTCTCTCAAAGCAAGCAAAGTTGATATTTAATTCATTCTCTATGGTTTCATGTTCAGTCTGGCTTATATTCTCCTTATCTGAATGTGTTCCTTCCTTTTACTCAATCGTATCAGGATCCCCAATGACCTTTAATTTGGAGACTGCATCTTGCCCAGGTTCGATGAGAGTGCTATGTTCAGTGTTCCCCTCAGTCGGCTTCCGATTATTATTCCTTCGGTGTTTCCAGTGTGTATGGGAGCCCTCCTTACTTCTAATTTGTGTTTCCCTTACAACCTCAATACCTCTCCCTCTTCCCAGAAAGCAGACTTCCTTCCTAGAATAATCACAAGTAAAATTGAACTTCGTTAGGAAGTCATCCCCTAGAATTAGTTCTAAGTGTGAGAGGGAGTCTCTTGGCAGTATTATGAAGTTATGCCAGACGTTCATTTTATACTGGGATAAACCTATAGTAACAGATGGTGATATTCCCAGAAGCTTAATCGGTCTACTAAGATATCTGATTTTCTTTCTTACACAGGGTTCTAGTTTCCTGAAATAGTTTTCCAATATAATTGAAGCTTGGGAACCAGTTTCAATTATATCGGAAATTTAATTTTGCAAATTTCTCCCTTCACCGTAATTGCTGGGATTTGTCTTTGATTTCGTCTTACTCCTCCCCCTCCCCCCCCCATGTTTGTTTGGTGCAAAGATGCGATTTGGCCTCGGTGTTAAATTTTGTTTGTGAGACTTGTTGCCTATTAAAACAATCTCGGGCTAGATGCCCTATCCTATTACAGTTATAGCACCTTGGGGGTTCCCTGTAATGACCCTTTTCATTGTCTCCGTCTGAGGACAAAGGAGAGTTACCATTGCAATTTGCAGACAATTCCGTTAATCTTTGCATCACCAAATCCATTTTTTCTAGTAGAGGTCTTTGTAGCTTTTCAAACTCTTTGTGAATTAGACCAGTGGTTCCCTTCTCCTGAAAGGAGGAACTTTCCAGGTTTCTCGTGGAGGCTGTTGTTAACTGACTAATCACAGCATTGAGACGTTCCAGGACAGACTGTTGTAATTTTTCCACTTCCTGCTTGATCAGTGAGTGAACTTTGCTAAAGCTAGGAACATCAGTGGTGATCTGGCAAACTGTCTCAGTTCTACTTCCTTCGTTGTTTTGTGCTTTCTGCTTTTCCTTCCTCTCTGAATGTTCCCTTTTGTGGTTCTGATTTCTAATGTTATCTCTCTTCTTTAATTATGTTAACGGATCCAACCGTGGCTGCAGAACATATGTCACTAAGCAGCTGCTCTTTTTCCCTTACTGCCTTATAACAATCTTCAAAATTCGATATTTCTTTTCCGAAGGCAGTCTCTCTTAATTCTAGTCTTAATCCTGCTCTAAAGTGCTGAAAGACTGTCCAGTTCAAATGGTGTTGGTCTTTGTTAGAGACATTCAGTGTTGGCAAGAGCTAACATTCAGTTATAGAAGTCTGACACACTTTCTTTGTCTCTTTGCACCACCTTCTCGAGCCTCCATAGATTCGGTCCCACATTCCTTACCCTTGAAAACTGAGATATGAGGGCCTCTTTAAATGTATAATAATTTCGGGTTTCCTTCAAAACTGTGAGGAGTAAAAGTAGGTCTTAGCCCTTCCAACTAGCTTGCTTCGTAGCAGAATGAGCAGGTGGAATTCACTCCATCGACCAATCCTTCTCAGTTCCTCAATATACTCGAAGAAAGCTATCACGTCATCAGATTCTTCTCCCGAAAACTGAGGGAAGACCTGTTGTGGATTTATCGTTCTGAAAAATTCCAAATCATTGAGTTCTGAGCATGTTGGGAGGTCATTATGTTCTGAGCTTGCTGGGAGAGACATACTTGCATTCAGCTTACAATGTGACACAAAGAATCTTACTATTCAATTTCTATTGCCATCAATAATTTCTGATTGCCTAATATGAGGTCAATACCTACTCACTGTGATTACCGATTAAATAAATTTTTTTTAAGGGTCCTAAACACATTCTGTCGGCTGCGCCATTGTTAGATTATTACCTATCGCTAAAATCTTACTTTTACTTCTTCCTGTTATCTACTCTGCAGTCGTATCTATGCTTACCAAAATTTTGAGTTTGTCTCCTTTTCGGATATATGCAAATTTGTTTTTTAATGCTGCACCAGCTTATATCCTATAATAGAGTAGATTTCTATTCAGTGAGACATTCCAAGATTCTTATGCATAAACTCATTAGCAATCCTTACTGACAGTCGCGGCCTTTGAACTAATTCTTTAACTGCCAATCCCCTCCTGCTTATGGTTCAGAATTTTATGAGTGATGAGTTGACTATCATATTCAGGCAAGACTCAGAATTAAACAAAATACATGTTTATTTGAAACTCGAAACATATTTTACAGTTATATTATATCACATATTCAATAAACTCAGTCATGCAAAATCAATTCTAGGTTATAAGGTCAATTCACACTAAATTAGTTCAAAAATCATATCAAACAAAACTAGGCATATCACTAAGCACAGTACTACTACTACTACCAAAACAATAACTCTCTCTCTCTCTCTCCTAAATTTCATTTCTAAGCTCTAAGGCTTAATATCAAAGCAATCTCAATTCAATTCAATTCTACCTGTAACATATATCACCCAAATTTGATTCTATCTCTCTCTCATTAATAAATCGGTCCAGGACGATATTCCAGATGGACATCAATTATGTTACATATCACAAAATTCTACTTAGAGTTCATTAGCTAGACTGTACAAACATCAATCATATCACAAGGTAATTTCTTCTATCCAATGCAAACTAATTAACATGAAACAAAAGGTCTACTTTACCATCACTGAACTGGAATCAGGTCTGCTGTTGTTTTCTACCTTTTGTGTTCCCCGCGAATTGGATCTTCCATCACGTCACGTGCAGGGTCTGGTTACCGCTCGATAGGCCTATCTTCGTATACAGCATTGTTTCCGCATTGGCGTAGGTTAGCTGCAGACATGCTCGTGCCTGCAACCGCTTTCAAAGAGAGCGCTCGCTATCACGTGCTGATACTCCATCAGGAGTTCGCTGAACAAACTACTCGAATCTCCCACCATTACACATCGCTGTCTTGTGCATGATCCACTCGAACAGGAAGCCCCTGGAACAACAACGATGAGATGAGAAAAAAGCTTCGTTGACTCGCAAGCCCCTTTTATTTCTCTTGTTAGCGCCCTCTTTTTCCCTCTGAATTTCCCACATGGCACTATGATAGTCTCATCCCCAGGTTGGTCCCTTACTTTCTCCCTGCTTTGGGAGCGCTCTTTCTCGGAAACTGAACGTGAGTTGCTTTCCGTGTACGTCACTGCCTCTGGCTTTTCGTTTAACATGCACACTACCATTAGACCTTTGCTCACAGGTTACTCAGTGATTCACAGAAAAATAAGTCAACTCAAATGAACGTGATATTTACAAATAATTCTCTTCTCATAAATAAATATCTTACATGAAAGGAAAATATTTTCTTCTACATTTAGAAATTTCCCTTGTGTTCTAATGGAGTGCAAGTTTTTCCTCCTTCAGCCTTCATTTTAAACATGTTAAATCCTGAGTGAATGGTCTGTCCTTTCAGACACATCAATCAGGATCTAACACTTGCTTTGTTGATTTTCAGAAGGCATTTGACAGTATCATCCAGAAAGTGACATTAGCAGTGCTAGAATCCTATGGAATTGATAGAAAACTAATAGCTATATTAAAAGATGTGTATAAGAATGAGTTACAACGGTTAGAATAGGTGAAGATTTGGGGAAATGGTTTAGAACAAGCAGAGGTACTATACAGGGGGATCCAATATCACCAAGCATTTTCATCACACATTTAGAAAAGCAATGGACAAAATAAAGGAAGATGGAAAAGGAATATCAGTACATGGAATGAGAATTAACTGTCTGAGATTTGCAGATGATGGTATTATTGAAGAAAATGAAAGAGAACTACAAAAAAAAACATTGAAACTGTTAAATGAGGAAGGAAAGAGATATGGACTTGTTTTGAACTTGGAAAAACAAACACAATAGTACTTGGGGAGAAGAAAATGAAACAAAAGATACAAGTGGATGGAATTTATATAGAAAATGTTTTGCAGAAGAAGTAGACAATACAGAGAATGGATAGATAACATAAAGGACTGGTGTGGAAATGGGTGTACAGAAACTGTGACACTGTGCACTGGACAAAGGAAGGTGAAAGAAGATAGTGAATGAGGCATCAAACACGCAGTGAGCCCATGGTTCCTGATGATGATCAAATGGGAAGGGATATGAAGCTGGTAACATGGATATGAGGGTGGATGATCAACTTCAAGGAGTAGTAGGTTCTGGAGCAGAATTAGGGAGAATGCATATGGCTGGTGGTGTGCTACAGGAATCTGCACTATGACTGCTGATGCTGACTTTGTATATCAGTGATAATTGGAAATCTGAGAGAATATCCAGCCATTTGCTGATGATCCCAAACTTTGGAGGGGCAATAATTAATAAATGTGATAGTGAAATCCTGCAGAATGATTTTAAATAAACTGGTAGTGTGAACAAAGTATAATGGTTGCTAGTTCACTGCAGTAAAATGTGAGATTTCTTACATTACTGTCCAGTAAGACTGTAGTGCAAGAAATTGATGTGGTTTAAGTTGTTGTCAGACAAGGAGCTAAAGTTCCAAGGAGATATTGTAAAAGGTATAGAATAACACAAAGTATTACTTGGAATTATATGACTAAGGATAAGGAGATTATCTCTCTTAATTAGCTTATGATCACATATGGAGTATTATGTATAGATTTGACTGCCTCGTTTTCTTAAGGGATTGGGAAATGATGAGGATCTAGAGGTGAATGACAAAGATGATAACTCTGTGGAATGCTCCTGTAAGTATAGATTATATGATTTAGTTGATAAATGTGAATGAGAAGATATGATAAACATGTAAGTTATATGAAGGGTTTTGTAGATGACAGGATGGATAAAATGAGAGGACACCGAAGTTGGTTTACAAATACTACACTTTTTTGCATGAGGAGTAGTGAATGAGTGGAATGAGTTTCCAGAGGCAGTCATGCAGGCTTCATCACTGAATAAGTTTAAATAAAAAGGTATGATAAGCATTATGTGAATAATTCTTTGTGCAAAGAATTATTCACATAATGTATCCCTCTAAGTACCTGATATTCTCAAGACATTGAATGTAATGTTTTAGCTCTGCTGGCATTTTTGAAGTTAAAATGTTAATTCTTTAGGATAAAACAGCTGTAAATGTTAAAATATGATTATTAATGAATAGATTTGTTACTCGAGTGTTAATTAATTACCATGTGAATTTCATCATGTACATATAAATCTCATTTGAAATTTTGTTATCCTTGTTCAGGACTGCAACCTTAAAAATAAACGAATTTCAAGAAGCTTTAACGGAGAAGAATATGAAATTTGAATCTGTTTCATTAAAGTGAGTGAGTGTTATATATCCTTTTGTGTGAAGTTACTGTGACTACTCTATAAATTTGTGTAATTTTATCATTACATACAATTAAATATATTCTAAAGATTGTTTTAAAGAATATAGGATAGAAAAAACAGTTCCGAAGATTATTTTAACTGTTGCATGTTTAAGATTTGGGTCACTTAATATTCAAAGCTAGATAACAGGGAGGAGACTCCACATAACCTTTAAGGAATGTGGAAAACTGACTAGGACTTCTGATCTAGTTGGTTATTAGGTATCCACTGGATACTGAACAAATGAGGATAGGCTGCCAGTTTGGGATTTAACCAACCAAACTGTACACTGTATTGGCTTAAACCAAAAACAACGTAATGGGACCATACAATCAATTTTGTGTTTTCCCAGTTAAACAAGCACCTTCTGTACTTTCATCAGAGCCTCAACACTAATAGTGCTGATGTCCAGATGAAAATAGGAACCTGCCTATTTTCATAGTTTTGGGCCTATTTTATCGCTAATTTTCATTACAATTACTTAAATAAAGAGCCAATAGGCTTCACTTCAGCAATGTGCATTATTTAAATTATGAGGATATTAAATCCCACATTGTTTCAAAACTGAATAAGAAACTCAAAGTTCGGAATCAAAGAGTTTCATACCGAATATAGTAGACTATAAAAGTATCTTTACTAAATCACTTAAGGAATTGAACGACATAGATATGAACATAAATTAAATTACACTTTAATAAATATTTCCGATGTTTCGGCAACGTCACATTGCCATTTTTAAAAGGAACTTACAAAAAAAGGCACGTGCACGTAGGCAGTACAACACAGTAACTGAGAATGAAGCTAATTGTTCTCCTAAAAGTCCTGATGGTGCCCTTTAGTGGGCTAAGTAGGTGTTCTTGGCCGTTGGGCTGAAGGTCTGCTGATGTAAGCCTCCCACATTTGGGGCAATTGCATACAACCAAATTTGTTGAGGTTCGGAGAGTTTCTTAGGGCTGAGGCTGATTCCATAAATAGTCTTTCGAATTTGTATTTGCTACAATGTATTACTGTAGCTTTCTTCTACCGTATTCTGTGGCATGTATCCAGAGCATAGTCTGCAAGACCAAAATGGCTGTACTTGTGAAAAAGGATGTAGTTCTTGTGTTCAGAAATTCTGATATTCGCTATCCTGCCTGTTTGGCCAAAGTAAGACAGTTTACAACTGCAAGGGACCTGGTATACACCAGGTAGGTCTAGGGGAAGTGGTTGGTCTTTGGTGGAGCGGATAAGGGATGCCAATTTTCTGTAAGGCCTGTAACAGGAGGTCAGGTCATGTTTTTTTAAGATTTTGGTAATTTTTCCGAGGTGCCTTGGATGTAGGGAATGGTGATGGATTTAGAATAATCTTTGTGGATGGGGGCTGTGGTTTGTAGGTTTTAATATTTTTTGGATTTTTTTTTGGGGGGGGGGGGGTAGCCATTGGCTGAGAAAGTGTTGAGGATGTGATTTAGTTCAGTGGTTAGGGCCATGTCGTTAGAACAGATTAGTTTAGCCCTGTTGTATAGTGTTTTCACCACTCCATATTGTTGTGAGGGGGTGGGGGAATTGTTGGTGAATCTATCTGCCTGTATGGGTGGGTTTTCTATAAACTGAGAAAACCAAGATTCCATCAGGCTGGCGGGTGACTAGTGTATCTAGGAAAGGGAGGCTGTTGTTTTCCCCCTTTTCCAGGGTGAACTTGATTCTGGGGTGTTGGTTGTTTAAGTGTGTTAAGAAGGAGAGGAGTGTTTCAGAGCCATGTGGCCAAATAGCGAACACATCATCAACGTAGTGAAGCCATATGGTTGGTTTTTGTGGGGCAGAGGCTAAGGCTTTTTTCTTCAAAGGTCTCCATAAAGAAATTGGCCAAGGGTGGGAAGAGTGGTGAACTCATGGCTGTCCCCTCTATTTGTTTGTAGAATTTTCCCTGCCAAACGAAATAGCCTGAGTTCATTGTGAACTGAAATAGGGCTGAGATATCAACAGAAAATCTAGCTTGGATTAGCTCTAAAATTTCCTTGAGTGGGACATTTGTGAATAAGGAGGAGACGTCAAAGCTGACCATTATGCCAGTATGTTGGAGTGTAAGGTTTTCTATGCTGGCTTTGAAGTGAGCTGAGTTTTTTTATGTGTGATGGTGTGTTGCCAATATAGTGTGTGAGCTCTTTGGCCAAATGTTTAGATAATTTGTATGTGGGGGAATCAATGCCATCCACTATGGGACGTAATGGCACATTTTCTTTATGTATTTTTGGGAGTCCGTAAATACGAGGAGGGGGGGCATAGAGTTAAACGGCTTTAATCTGTTGGTAACTTCTACAGGCCAAGAAGTGATTTCCTTAAGGAGCCTGTGAAGTTTTCTAATTTGTGAGTTGGTGGGATTGTATTCGATAGGGAGGTAAGTAGCCCGATCTAATAGAAGGGCATTGAGCTTACCTGTGTAGTCCTTTTGGTTAAGTACTACAGTTGCATTTCCCTTATCTGCTTTGGTGATAACTAATTCTTTATTATTCCTCATTTCCTGTAGAGCTTTATATTCCTTGTTGGATATGTTGGTTTTTGGTGGTCTTGCTTTGGAGAGGACACAAGCTACATCCAGTTTTACACTGTTGGCGATTTGATGTGGAAGGTGGCAGATTCCGTGTTCGATCTGGATCATAATATCCTCACTAGGTATTTTTCTGGGAGCAATGGCGAAGTTGTGGCCACATGAAAGCACGTGGAGTGCTTCAGGGTGACTGAAGAAAGGTTGATTACGGTGTTGGTAGCAAGTTTTGGATTGATGGTAGGGTTCTTTTTTAATTTTTCGAATTTTTTCATCTGTCGGTCTCGTATTTTTTCAAATTCTTTGTCTGCAGCAGTACACGAGACATCATGTAAAATAGACCAAAGTTCATGATTTAAAGTGCAGGAAAGCTCATCTTCGAAGGCACGAATAGCTTCATTAATATCCGCTAAGAGAAACCGCGTGGCGGTGATTTGTTCGGGAAGCAACGTGTAGCTAGCACGGTTATATATATGGAGAGCTTTTTGTGAAACAAAACGGTGCTTGAATTTTACACAGTTCGGGATTGCCTTATTATCCCAGCAGCGTTTCAGGAAAGTTAGACGATTTAATTGTCTAGACAGCTTCAACTTCATTTTACCATATTGGCGGGCCTTCCATGCGATCGTATCTCCGTGGATGATGTTGATTCTCGTAGACAGGCTTATACATTGGTTATGCATTACTAAATCACTTAAGGAATTGAACAACGTAGATACGAATATAAATTAAATTACACTTTAATAAATAATCCTGATATTTTGGCAACGTCATGTTGCCATTTTCAAAAGGAACTTGCAAAAAAAAGGCACGTGCACGTAGGCAATACAACACAGTAACTGAGAATGAAGAGATGAAACTAATTGTTCTCCTAAAAGTCCTGATGATGCCCTCTAGCGGGCTAAGTAGGTGTTCTTGGCCGTTGGGCTACTTAGTCCACTAGAGGGCACCATCAGGACTTTTAGGAGAACAATTAGCTTCATCTCTTCATTCTCAGTTACTGTGTTGTATTGCCTACATGCACGTGCCTTTTTTTTTGTAAGTTCCTTTTGAAAATGGCAATGTGACGTTGCTGAAATATCAGAAATATTTATTAAATTGTAATTTAATTTATATTCATATCTACATTGTTCAATTCCTTAAGTGATTTAGTAATGCATAAGCCTGTCTACGAGAATATAAAAGTATCGGCGGATATTAGCGTAAGCTAAAGCACGTAGTACAAACTAGGGCAACTCGTAGCAAAGGTGGGTAAAGCTCTGATCACTATTCTTAGCATTTCCCATAATGTAAAACTCATCTCCTAGGAGATGTGTGATGTTATACATTATGAATTATGGAGGAAGGTCACTACCCAGACCGGTTTCAACCTTTATTGAGATCTCATTAGAGTAGGTAGACCTAAATAGTTTAAATAATGTTACACTGCCGAAGTGAAGCCTATTGGCTCTTTATTTAAGTAATAATTTAATGGGGGCACATTTCTGACAACTCGTATAGCAGATTATATAAGTTCTTTTTGCTATATCCTCAGTATTAATTTGGTCTACCTACTCACTGATGAGACCTCAATAAAGGTTGAAACCGGTCTAGGTGGTGACCTTCCTCCATAATCCATAATGTATAACATTATGTATACATTCCTAAGAGATGTGTTTTACATTATGGGAAATACTAAGAATAGTGATCAGAGCTTTACTCGCCTTTGCTACGAGTTGCCCTAGTTTGTACTATGTACTACATGCTTTAGCTTACACTAATATCCACCGATACTTTTATAGTCTACTATATTCTGTATGAAACTCTTTGATTCCGATCTTTGAGTTTCTTATTTGGTTTTGAAACAATGTGGGATTTAATATCCCCATAATTTAAATAATTATAAATATGTTGAAGTTGTTATTTTGTTTTGCTAAATAATCCTGGAGATTTTCACAATTTTTTTGGGAAGTACATCATCTGCATAAAACAAAGAGCTAAATTTGACATCTCTGTTTCTGATATCAGGTTTAATACTGTTTTTTTTTCATAATCTGATCCCTATAGATGATGAATAAGAGTGAAGATTAGTGCATTGTTTTATTCCCAATTTTACATCATTCTATTTATAAGATTTTGAACGTGATATTGTTATAAATGATGATGATTATTAAGCAGTCTGCAATGACATTTTATCTTTTACAGTACATTATTTACATTAAGACGGATGTTTCCTAACAGTACAGTTTCAGTTTGTACTTTTATAACTTATCTGCTGTTTTGTATAAATCTTATTGGGAATATATTCAGCATTAGAATAGAGTAGTACAATTTACTACAAGTTGGGTACAGTACAATTGCACAAACAAGAAATCTAATGTTGGAAATAAAGTTTTTGTCAGGCAAATTTGCTAATTTCCTCTATTAAAATGTTTTTAAACTAGCCAATAACACTTTTTTATTTATGGCATCAGTCCATGAATTTTTTTGTATTGTATACCTTGGTTGAGTAATAGTTTTGGAAGTTAAAGAATTGCAAACAATGTGACATGTCATAATTTACTTGTAAGTTTGTCATACCTCCCTTATGCTTCTTTCCTGTAGTTTTTCTAATTTGTACTCATGAAGTTTGGCATTATAATATATATATACACTTTTGCATGCTGGTTAACATTTATTTTTTTTTATCTTATTCTGCTTCTTTGCACTAATGATATAAGTTACACATGCATTTTGAATGCACTAAAATGTGAATTTGCATGCTAACAATTAGAACTAGGGCACTTAGACATCAAAGCTAGATAGCTGAGAAGAGACCTCATAGACTAGATGAAGTGTGACAATATGATGTATAGTTCTGATTCTGATTCACTGTCCATTCATCACTTTCCTATGATGAACCTATCCACTGGGGACAGTCTGGCAATTTATAACCAATTGTACTATATATATTGGCTAAAACTGCATATACATTATAATTATAAAACATGATTAGATGTCATGCTTGGATGGGTTGTATGATACAAAACCTCACATACAGTAAAAACTCACATACTTTCTTAAAATCATATATTTGCTTAAAATAAAGAGCCAATAGGCTTCCCTTCGGCAATGTAACATTATTTAAATGAAGGGGATATTAAATCCCACCTTATTTCAAAGACAAATAAGAAACTCAAAGATAGGAATCAAAGGGTTTCATGCCGAATATAGCAAACTATAAAAGTTTCGGCAGATAGTGTCGAATTATGTGCTTTAGCTTACGCTACAATCCACCAAAACTTTTATAGTATGCTATATTTGGCATGAAACTCTTTGATTCCTATCTTTGAGTTTCTTATTCGGCTTTGGAATAAGATGGGATTTAATATCCCCTTCATTTAAATAATGTTACATCGCCGAAGTGAAGCCTATTGGCTCTTTATTTTAAGTAATTTTAAGGGTGCACCTTTTTGACATCTCACATAGCAAAGTATATATAAGTTCTCTTTGCTATAACTTTAGTATTACCTAGATCTACCTACTCACCAATGAGACCTCAATAAAGGTCGAAACCGGTCTGGGTAGTGACCTTTCACCATAATGTATAACATCATACATCTCCTAGGAGATCTGTTTTACATTATGGGAAATACTAAGAACAGTGATCAGAATTTTCCCCACCTTTGCAACAAGTTTCCCTAGTGTTGAACTATGTGCTTTAGCTTACGCTACAATCTGCTAAAACTTTCATAGTTTGCTATATTCAGCATGAAACTCTTTGAGTTTCTTATTCGGCTTTGAAATAAGGTGAGATTTAATATCCCCTTCATTTAAATAAAATCATATATTTGTATTAACTATTCTGATGCATAGCTTATTTTGAATTGAAGTGACCTATTTTTCTGCCCACTGCAGGGTGAAGGTCTCTCCCATTGCGGGAGGTTTTGGGTCTATTACTCCCATGGTGACCCAGCCCATATTGGGAGAGGGCAAACATCCATGCTTACTTGGAATTCGAATGCATTGCTTATACCTCTTTTAAAAACCATTGTTGTTATTCTTCCTTTTTTTGAATTGTCAGTTACACTGAATATGATCTGTAAGTTTCACTGGTAACATGCTTTATTAATTATAAACTTTCACGTGACCAAAATATTGTTTTTTATTAGTATATTGATTTTTTTTCTGTGTCACAACTGCCTCTAAAAACTTGTTCATTTAATGATCATGTAGAAAGTTTCCAGCTAGGAAGTCAACATGTACAGCGGATGTCTGCTTAACATTATTAACTGGGACTGAAAAAATATTGTGGTAGGCAAATTTCCCAATATGTGAGTGGTGTTTTTTTAATGATCTACCTGTTGCTTCACATTGCTGTTTTAATGATTGTATAAACAAATGGTGTTGTAATAAAGATGTTGAAAAGAAATGTATATTATTATTATTATTATCAACAGACCTCCATAGAGTTAAGTGATTCATCTTGCGAGATCATTCTCTCACATGCACAGCTTGACTTAAATGCATTCACTGTCCCTGCACTCACCACACTCTCAGGCAATGCATTCCAGTCACCCACTACTGGGGCACATGGAAGGTGCCTCCCAGTAGAATGTGTGATTGATGCATTTGGGTATCCCCTGGGCACCCAAATGCATAAATCACACATTCTACCATATATAGGGGAAACACGATGCACAATTCCTATCAGACAGAAGGAACATAAACAACACATTAAATATAATAACTGTGGTGAAGCTGACCTTTCTGATCATGCCTTGAACACTTTACATAGAATTGACTGGAAAAGCACCAGTTGTTTACATAACACCAAAACATGTTATGAACACATTTAAGGAAGCCTGTGAGATTCTTATCGACCACCCCAATCTGAACAGTAATGATGGTCTAAAAATCCCAAACATATGGAAGGCACATATTCTACCCACAGAACATTCCTCCCTAAGATTTAACTGTAAACAGCACTGTAGATAATCCAGAATCTTAAATCTAATATAACAATTGTAATGTTATGTAAGAAAACTATCTGTATGAAAGAATGTTTCTCTCATGTTATCTTAAATAGAATTTAGCTCTGATGTAGTTTCTAAATAATTAATTTTTAATTTTATCTGTATTTTTTTTTTTTTTTTTCACTAGTGGTCATGCCAGTAGAATAACTGGTGATCAAATCATTGTTTCTTTAGCTTACTGTGTGAAATATAACTCAGCTTGTCCTTGTATATTTGTATATACTCCAGATGATGATCTTAATATGAAGGTCGAAATGTTGGGAAATTAAAATAGTTATTTTTAACACAGTTGTAAAGTCCATGATTTCTAAAATGAAAGTATACGTAGAGTGTAACAGGAATTTTAGATATGCATGAAAGAGGGAGGAAGGTACATAATGTTATTTTTCCTGTACACAAAATGATTGGATCATCATCAGATATGAGGAGTAAGCAATCAAAAGAATATGTAGAGGTAAGAATGAATAATTTTGTCAGAAACATAGAAAGCAACAATATTATTATTATTATTACGGGCGACTCCAGGGAGTCCATAGACTCATCGAGGGAGGCCCTAAACATCATGTCCACACAACTATTCGACATTCTCACAGTATCTATCATACCTTGCCTTGAACTCACTCACTGTCATAGCACCCACAACAGACTCTGGCAGCTTATTCCACTCATTTACCACTCTAAAAGTAAAGAACCCATCTCTAACACCCTTACTAACCACACTCTTGCCCAGCTTCCATAGATGTCCCTTAGTTCTCCCACCACCAGTCCTGATCTCAAAAATATCCTCTGAATTAATCCTATAGAAACCCTATAGCAATGTCTCAATCATATCTCCCCTTTTCCGCCTATCAACCAATTTCTGCAACCCACAAATCTTCAACCTGTTCTCATAAGGTTCATTCCATAGACCTGTTATCATCTTGGTCACTTGCCTCCGGATCCTCTCCACCTCCTCTCCATCAAGAAGAAACCTAGGTGACCAAATCTGGGCACAGTAGTCGAGATGTGGTCTTATCAAGGCTCGGTACAGAGGAACAATAACTTGCTTGTCTCTGCTCGTCAATGTATTTTTCAACAACCAAGTGAGTTGATGAACTGATTTAGCCACTTTTGCAATGTGTCCCCTAAACTTCATCTCCCTATCCACCAACACTCCCAAGTCCCTGGCCTCATCAATCTCCTGGAGTACAGTTTCACCAATGTGGTATACTGCTGCTAATCTTTTCACCCCAAAATACATAACCTTATATTTTGTCACTTTAAATTGACATCCATTCTCCTTAGCCCAGAACTCCAATCTATCCAAATCATCCTGCAAGATTTTGACATCGTCTGCATTCACTATTGCCCTACCCAACTTTGCATCATCAGCGAACAAATGAACTGTTCCTCTTAGATCCTTCCCTATATCGTTAATGAACAGATTAAACAGCAGTGGTCCAAGAACAGAACCCTGCGGCACACCTCTAGTCACAGGCTGTCTTTTGGACTCTACTCCTGAATAAACTACTCTCTGATATCTCTCCATCAACTACCCACCTATCCATCTCACCAACCCTATATCCATTCCCATATGTTGCAGTTTACAGATTAGAATTCCATGTGGTATCCTGTCAAAGGCCTTAGCCAGGTCCAGCAGTATCACTGTAAATCCATTACATATCCAGTTCAACCGTCATTGTGTTATAAAACTTGAGCAAGTTACTGAGGCATGATCTACCCTTCAAAAGCCATACTGTCTCCCGTATGGTATCTCATTTTCATCAATCCATTCTGGTATTTTTCTCTTGATTACTTTCTCCAAGACCTTGACAACGACTCCTGATATTTGTCGATACACCTTATTTTTAAAGGAAAAATAACCAGAATGTATTACAAAATTAAATAAGCAGATTGAAGGAACAGCAATGGGCAGTCCTCTTTCTCCTGCTATCTCCAATTTTTTTATGGAACATTTTGAACAACGTATCTTTGACAACATTCCTCCCAGACCTACTCATTGGTTCAGATATGTCGATGACATTTTTGCTGTATGTAATGGCTCTTCTGATGAACTTCAACAGTTTTTCACTACGTTAAATGCACTTCATCCTTGGATCCAGTTTACCCTAGAAGTAGAATCAAATAAGCAGTTAGCCTTTTTAGATCTTCTAATTCTTCCTCAACCAGATGCTAACTTACATTTCTCAGTCTATAGAAAGAAGACTCATCCAGGCCATTATATCCATGCTGAATCTCATCACCATCCCAGTCAAAAGGCAGGAACTATTAAAACACTGGTTCATCGGGCCCACTCCTTTTGTTCTTCAGATGATCTTTTACAGAAAGAACTGCAATATATAACTTCTGCCTTTCTATATAATGGTTATAGGAATTGCTTCATTAAAAGAGCTTTGAGTAGTTTTAATATGTCTTCCTCTTCAAATACAGAAGAAATAACACTCATTCCTATCCCTTATGTACAAGACATTAGTGAACGTATAGCAAAAGTTTTAAAACCACTGAATATTTTTGTTGCCTTTTGACCATTTAGAAAAATCTCCACCTTTCTCACTTCTCCTAAAGACAAGCTTCCACACCTTTATTATCCAGGTGTCTACCATATTCCGTGCTCTTGTGGATTATCTCTTTTCGGACAAACAGGAAGATCTGCCTCTATTCAGCTAGAAGAACACCAGTCTTATATTGAATACTTTATACCTGAAAAAGTCTGGACTTGCAGAACATGCCATCTTCGCTAGACATAGAGTTCACTGGAGAAAGATAAGAGTCCTTCACAAAAGTCAGTTCCTCATGGAATGCCTTTATAAAGAAACATGTAAAACTTTACTTTATTCTCTTAACTTAAACAGATCCGACGGCTTACGTCTATCCCCTTTATGGGAAATAGTACTTTATAAATCAGCTAGTCTTTCCAAACTTTTTATTGTATACTTTTTTTTTTTTGTTAGGAAATTTATTGACCTTTTTAGTTATCTTACACCAGCTACTTAGGTGGCGCTTTTTGGAATTGTCAGTTATTGTTTAATTTGAGCTTAAAATGTACTGAAGATGCCTGTGACACACAGACGAAAATTATACTATTAAATCTTTGTACGTGAGTTTTCCGTTATTAATTTTGTATCGATATGTCTACTCACGGTATGCCTTCTTTTAAAACTTCTAACTATCCCATTCTGATTACTTGTCCTTAGTACTGGCTCGGGTGCATTATATACATTCTTACACTCAACTGTCTCACTGATGTCTGCATATCCACTCCCCCCCCCCCCTTGGTAGTTCTAGTTTCCCTGGTTCTGCACATCCATTTTCACTTCATTCAGCAACACTTTTTCCAGTCTCCGCACACCAAATTCATTCAAATGCAGGCCATCCATCTTGTATAAATCCTTTCGCCCATCAAACTCAACCCACACATCCACGAATTCCGCACCACACCGTCTGCATAACTTGCGCATAAAGTCATTTGCGATTATGGCCCTCCTTCTAAACTCCTCTCTGTATGGTAGGAATGGCAGTCAATTGTCAGATGGTGAGCAGAGATACTGAATATTATGATAGAGAAGATGCATGAAGAGAAAGCAGTGCAATTTGTGAATGCATCGGATGAATTTGAAGGATAAGGGAGAATAATGAAAGGCAGGTGGCAGTGCTCGCTAAATATTGAAAACTCAACAGATTATGTTTAATTCCAAGCTCTCAATCATCAGAAAGCTCTTGATTTTTTGATGCTACCACACTAGGGAGCATTCCATCTACCTTTAATTATTCTCGTGGCTGTTATTCATACCTTTCTCCTCCTGTGAAGAGAACTAAACAACTCAAAACAGATCTCATGCCATAATTCTTTTTTACTATTATATCTATTCTCTTCATTTTACGTCATTCATAAAACAAGAGATTTTTACAATTTTTGTGATCTTACCTATTTATAATATACAAATTTTAGATTTTATCTTTTTTAATCAATTTTTATATTGTCTGCCTATCCAAGATTTGACGTTTAAAAAAAAAAAATTGTATGTTCATCATTCTATTCAATCTATACCTTGGTACTATTATATAAATTTATTCCGTCAAGAATATGAGTGGTCTTAAAAACAACTTAGCATGATTTATTCCTTATCTTTTTTTTTGTTGTTGTTGTTTTATATCAGTATAAGAATTTTTATATCCTATTATCTAATCATACCGAGTCTCTGTAGCCTAGTCGGTATAGATGAAGCCCTTTGGTCGGAAAGACTTGGGTTTGAAATACACCAAATGAAATTCTATGAACTTCACTGAACAATTATTTTTGCATGATTGAAATTGCAGGACAGATTTAAATTGCAACTGTGCCGGAATAGAAGTCGAAGTACTAACTTCTTTGGGATTAAAAATTGATAGTAATGTAAGTTGGAAACTGCACATCACTGATGTTGTAAATGAAGTTAGGATTATGTTAAACAGAGTTTACTACTTAAATAGTTTCTACTATTTAAATTTAAATGTGTTAAAAATATAATATTCTACATGGATTCAAAGCGCACTACAGTATGGTATTTTAAGTTGGGGAGGAATCTGTCATACTTTGCTGAAACCTCTAGTTTCAACTCAGAATAAAGTAATTCAAATCTTAACTAGAAACAAATACAAGAATACTGCTATGTGCAATAAATACACCATACTAAACATGCTACCCCTTGTATATTTATGCACTTGTAGGGTACTGCTATTCATAAAAAAAATAACAAGTATGTAAATATCATATAGTTCCTAAAGCAAATAAAGAAGCAATACATAAACACATTATACAGTAGTCCCCATCCCCTTATCTGTGGGGGGATATGTTCCAAGACTCTCCATGGATAGTACCGAACCCTTATATATACTATGTTTTTTCCTATACATACATACATACCTACGATAAACTTGAATTTATAAATTAGGTTCAGTAAGATATTAACAACAATAATCAGTAATAAAATAGAATAATTATAACAACATACTGTAATAAAAATTATCTGAATGTGAATGGAATCTTAGCAACCTCAGCATACGATTTTCTTTTTCTACTTTTTCACTTAACAGCTTCTCTTTGGCATATACCCGAATTGCCAGCATCACTAAAGCAAAATAAGGTTACTTGAATACAAGCAGCACTGCGATACCACAACAGTCAATCTGATAACCGAGAACTACTCGGGACGGCGTGCAATTTAAAACTTAGGACTTGTTTATTTTTGGAATTTTTCATTTAATATTTTTGGACACCTACTAAGTCAATAACAGGCAGGTAGCGTATATGGTACAGCATGGATATACTGGACAAACTGGTAATTCACATCCCAGGCAGGATGATGCAAGATTTCATCACATTATTCAGAACGGCATGCAATTTAAAACATAAATTGTTTATTACTAAAAGAAAGAGCCATAAGCGAACTCGCAGATAAGGGGTGATTATGGTACTTATTTTGCATCAAAAATATTCAATACACTCTTTAACAGTAAGAAATGAAACTAAACCAAGCAAATGCAAAACTCTAATGAAAGAATATTTATTTTCCCACAGAAATGAGTAAGCTCTGTTCAAAATAATTGTATAAATGATGGTTTTAGCATATTTATATTCAAGGATCCAGTTTTATGTGTAAAATGTAAAAATTTTAATGCTATTTAACTCTTTTTTTTTTTTTTTCTTCCAAAAACTAATTAAAGTTATGCAACTTTTTCTGTACATATTAGCATGTCTCTCAACTGTGATTTTATTAGGTTATTATATTATAATAATATATAACATGTATATATTATATATTATATATTATTATAATATAACATATGTATACATATGTTGGCTATCTACCTGGATACTGAATGAATAAGGATAGGCTGGCAGTTTCAGATTTAGCCGAACAAATTGTATTCTTATTGGTTTAAACCAAAATGTAAAATGATGGTACAACATGACAGTATTTCATGCTGGCTGGAGCGTCACCCAGTGAAACAAACCTCCATTGTTTTTGCCAGGGAATCAGGGTGAACACACCCCAACTCAACATTGCCAGAGTTTAAGATCAGTACTATCAGTATAAGAAACCTGAATGGTAAAAAAATGGAACTAGTAGAAGAATTAAATAAGTAGAGATGACTGAAACAAAAAAAAAGACAACAGCTGGTAAAATCTTCCTAAGCAATCAGTATTCAACACTAAATACAGGGCTAATCTTCTTGAATGGCAGGAAATATCAAGTAGAGTGATGTGGGCAAATATCAGAATGGGGAAGTGGACAATGAGACTTATTTGTGCCTATGGTCCCACAGCAGGTTCTACTAAGGTAGAAGTGGAGGAATATTTTGGAATATTTCTAAGGCTGTAGAGAAAGCAACTGACACAATAAAAAATGAAAAAGTGGTCCTTATTGGGGATCTAAATAGCAGAGTAGGAAATTATTGTGAGACATACAAAAATATTTTGGGAAAATTTGGAGAAAAGAGCAAAGCTAATAAAAATGGCAAATACCTGTTGGATTTCTGCTCAGGACATGGACTGGTTATTACTAACAATGTTCCAACATAAAAGTATGCACAAATTCACAAGGACAGAAGCGGCAAGGAATAGGAAAAGTCTCATTGACTATGCTATTGTTGATAGTGATGTTTTCTCACTAGTGTAGGACACTAGAGTGTACAGAGGATTTGAAATTAAAGTGATCATCATTTAGTCTTGAGCAGGATAAAATTGAATTTCATATTGAAGAGAAGAACATGTAAGAAAATTTTAAAGAGAATAAAAGTTGAGCAGCTCTCAAATGTGAACTGTAGACTAAAATACACAAACATTATTCAAGAAAAATGAAAGAGTTTGAGAACAGGAACCAAACCTTGGAGATTCAGTGGTAAACCTAAAGAAAACATTGTCTGCAAGGATAGAAAAATCAGAAATCCATGGTTGACACAGGAATTTAAAGAGGCAGTGAAGGAATCGAAGAAAGCATATAAGTTCCTGGCAAATAAGTCATCTTCTGCTCTTAGAAAATAAAGAGACAAATGTAAGAAAGCTAAACACTGTATAAAACTTGTTAAATAAAAGTCATGGGAGGACTTTGGTGAGAACATAGAAAATAAATATCAAGAAGGTGGCAAAATATTCTGGAGGCTCTTGAAAAAGCTCAGAAATGGAGGAAAGAGTGCTGTAAAAGAAATTAGAGATGTTAAAGGTGTCATGAAAACTGGAGAAAAAGATATTCTTGGTGTATGGAGTAATTACTTTGAAAAATTGATAAATGAAAGAAGCAGTGACAGTACAGTGGTAAAAACCACTCATCAGGAATGCAATCAGGAATACATATCCATACCATACTTGAAGTAGAAAAAACCATCAGAAGCTTGAAATGCAGAAAGGCAGTGGGAGTAGATGATATTTGAGAACATCATCATGATATTTGTGAAGTCATCACAATAATGTAATGACTTCACAATGTGACCTCTGAACTTCAGCTCCTTTTCCACCACCACTCCCAGATTTCTTGTCTCCTCAACCTCCTTCAGTATTTACCCACCAAGAATATACTTTGCATCCCATCATCACCCATCAAATTTCAGAACCTTACACTTTGCAACTTTGAACTGATAATTTCAATGAGTGATCCACTCAAACAATCTATTCAAGTCCTCCTGTAAGGCCACAACATCTGCTTGACTGCTCATCGTTCTTCCCAGTTTTGCATCATCATCAGACAGTTACATATATTTAGCTAAATTTGCTTCAGTATTCTAAATATATAAGTTAAACAACAATCACTCTTAAATAGATCCCTGCTGCACACTATTAGTGATTTCCTTCTTTAGGAATACTGCACCTCATTCACTTGTTGATAACTATCTGACTCAGTAATCTAGCATCCATTGTAATCAGTTCCAGTGTAATTATCGAGGTTGAGAGTTTATTTTTCACTTGGTTTGACTATAATAAGTTTAGTTTAATCTTTATCCAAGTGTGAGCAAACAAAGTTTGTGCCTGAAAGTATCTTCAGGACTGGGGTAAGGTAGTACAACACCAGGCAGCTCGTTGCAAAGGTGGAGAAAGATCTCATCACTCCTATCTCAGTATCTCCCATAATGCAAAACACATTGTTAAATTGTGAATGAAACTACGTTGTGTAATTTATTTTTTCTCATTCACATTTAACATTGTTTATCATGTATTAATCATGATTTGTATAAAAATTATTTATTATTCCTTAATTTAGGAATTACTATTTAAATATTTATTCTAAACTTAACCTACTATTAATTTATTAAGCAATAATATGTGCAGAATTTATGATAACTAAAATATATATGATGTAACGAAAAGTAATATTATAATTAATTCTATACGTAATGAAAAAGCTGATTAAGTAGCTCAAATATTCTGTTTATTCTTTTTTGTAAAAATTTAACGTTATGTAATTACTCATGTAGTAGTAGAGTATTGTATTACATTAGCGAAATGTTTGCGTTCATTTGTTGTCATGGAGACGCATGAAATAAACAAGCACGAGTCGAAGAGAGCGTGACCTTGGGACTGAAAGGAGAAGAAAAATAATAGAAGATTTTTAATTAGAGAGAAGA
Source organism: Typopeltis vanoorti (assembly GCF_054136105.1). NCBI lineage: Eukaryota > Metazoa > Arthropoda > Arachnida > Uropygi > Thelyphonidae > Typopeltis > Typopeltis vanoorti. The sequence goes on from NC_143557.1 coordinate 40,520,768, forward strand.
GAGGAAGTTTTTGCGGAGCGGAAAGGAAGGTAGGATACAAGCAAAGGAAGTGGAAGAAAATTATAAGTTCTCTAGGGCAGAAATTCATGAGAATAGTGTTTAGAAGTGAGCCAGAACATAGTGAATCATATACTTAGCTGCAAGTGAAGTCAGCTGTGTTGTAAAGAAAATTAATGCCGTAACCGGATAAATAAAGAACTGGACATTCAATGGAAAATTCTGATTAGTTCCAGTTAGTCTAGGATTACGTCTTAATTCTATGTTGCCCCGAGAAGAATTATATTGAAATTAACTAGTTTGAGAAAAGTAAACAAGGAGAATTATCAGTGCCTTATTGATGTGTTTTTTTTTTGAGTAGTGAAGCGCGATTAACAGTAGTTCAGTTAAATCGTTGGAGAATCTTTATTAATGTGTTCCGCTAACGTAAATAAGTTAATTCATAAGTGTGCTCACAATTAATTGATGTATTGAAGATTGTATCTGGTAAGAGTAGTCATACTTGTTTGTTTATTCTAACATTAACATATCTTCGAAGTTTAAAGTCCGAAATAAGATTGCTTGGAATATTGTCTACCTTGGAATATTAGTGCTTCCTGTGAATTTTAAACATTAAATACAGCTGATAGATATTTGGAGACTGTTTAAATAAGAAGTTTCGTTTTACTAACTTGAGTTAAGAAAGCTTGTGATTTTGAAACTGTGAATTGTATGTGAAAGTTTAGAACATTGAATTGGCAAGAGTGACTTAGCAAGATGTATTAAGTTGATTGTATTGTTTCATTTTAAAGCAGAATTCTTGTATTTGTTATATATATCATATATTAAATGTTTTATTTTGTTAATCTAAATATTGTGTTTGCCTGAATTCCTTTTTATTGCACCGTTCATAAATATTCGAATCTTGCAGGAACCCCAAGTGGAATAGTAAATAATTCGGCCTAAATAAATGAGGAGACTGCTAACTTAATTGAAAATTGATCCTACTATTTTATATAGACTAATCTAAAAATAGGATGGCGCAGTATAATTATAAATTTTCCTACTTTTGGATCGGTGATCAATTTGCAATTAGTTGTTATATTGATAAAAGTGACTTGAACCAAGATGGCGGATTTAGAACATTCTTTTTTAGGATTCAGTGGCCCTTGCCTTAATGCTATGCATTAAGGCAAGGGCCACTACCCATGCTGGTTTCAACCTTTATTGAGGTCTCGTCAGTGGGAGCCAGGCCCAGTAGTGGAGACACCAAGGCAGAAGCAATGAGAGGTCATCCCAACCTATAGGAGTTGCCAAAGGGTGTACAACCTTACTATTAAATTACTCCGGATTCGGAGAAAGAAGTTGAGAGTTTATTTTTCACTTGGTTAGACTATACCAGTTGTACTACCTTACCCAAGTCCTGAAGATATTTTCAGGCACAAACTTTGTTTGCTCATACTTGGATAAGGATTAAACTAAACTTATTACAGTGTAATTAGCTTGTGTGTCACTCTATCAAAAGTCATTGCATATACAGTAGTATATTTAGATTTTGCAGTGACTTTTGATAGATTGCCATACAACAAGCTGATAGCTAAACTGCAACAGATGGGAATGGATGCTAGATTAGTGAGTCAAATAGGTGACTCCCTTGTCAAGTGCTTTCATCACCTTTTTATAGTATATAAATAAATATACTATAAAAAGTGAATGAATTCTCAAGCATTTCTTAATTTTGACAATTAAGAAATGCTTGAGAATCACAGAGAATACTGTTCTTATCAAGCTGCTTCTGTATCCTAACTTTCACCAACTTCTCCAACACTTAAAAAATTCCAGGTAGATAAATTGGTCTATAATTTGTAACCCCAGCCCCCATCACCACCTTTGTGAAGTGGAACACTGCTTATGCTAACTTCCAGAAACGTTCTCGAAAGATACATGGTGATGTATCAAGTCCTATTGTCTTCAAGCATCAAGCTTCCTTAACAACTTTTATATCTCTTGCTCGCTTGCCAGTAAGCCACTTAGCATCTTCTCCCATTTCCTCTACACTTGATCTTCAAAAGATTTTACACTGGTGAAGTAAAACACCCTAATGAATGGCTCACTGAATAACTTGACTATGGTCTCTTCATCAATTACTGATTTACTATTTTTATCCATTAATGTCATTCTTGCCGTAACTTACCACATATCAAAAAATCTCTAGGATTTTTTGTCACCTGATTAACTAATTTCTTCTCATACTGCATGATTGCTATTAATAATCTCATACATCTTCCTGGCCTGCTCTTTATACTCTTCATGCGACTGATTATTACCATTATTCATCTTGTGCTGTCTCCACATCGTCTAGATTTCATTCATAATTCCTTCATTCATCCTTCTTGACACTTGCCTTATTCAGCCTTTTGACTTTTGGTACATTCACACATTGATACTGTTAAAATATATATTTTTCAATCCCCAAGCAGCATTTATCTCTTTCTCTCTTAACTTCTCATTCCATGATATAGCTTCCAGCTGTCTCGTACTTTTCATAATCATCAGCCTTATAGTTCCACATATATGGATGGTCTGAAACGTTCTCGGCTTCGACCATAGATGGCAACACTATCAGCAAGATTTTATTTTCCTAAGTTGGTACATCTGTCATAAGCATCCATGTGAAATTGCAAGTCATTCTATCAAGTAGTTTGTTTTATACAGCTGTCTGAGGCAAAAGTGTTGTCTGTATCCCTTGAAATGGATAAAATTGAGTATCGTGCATTATAAAATTCTTTGTATAAGAAGGTTTAATGCCAAAAGAAATTCATTCGAATCATAAAAGTTTATGGGCATTCTTCTCCTTTGTTTTTGACAATTAAGAAATAGGCTGCTGAATTTAAACCTGGCCGTACTGCCTTGAAGATGATCCATGTGAAGGACATCTAAAAAAGTGTAACAACACCAGAAATCATTGATCAAGTGCACAATATGGTGTTGGATGAGCAGCGAGTCAAAGTGCGTGAAATTGCTGTGACTATAGGCATTTTAAAAGAACGTATAGGATACATTTTGCATGAAGAATTGCAAATGAAAAAGCTTTGCACAAGATGGATGCCGTTCTTGCTCACAGCAGATTAAAAACGCACTTGCACGAAAATCTTTGAAGAGTTTTAACAAGAATAAAACTGATTTTGTGCATCAATTTATTACTATGGATGAGACTTGGATTCACTATTACACACCAGAATTCAAACAGCAGTCAAAACAGTGGACAGAAGCTGGTTGTTCAGCGCCGAAGAAGACAAAGTTGGTTCCATCAGCAGGAAAGGTCATGGCATCAGTGTTTTGGGATACATAAGGCATTTTGTTTATTAATTATCTTGAAAAACGGTAAAACAATAAGGGAATATTATTCTGATCTTTTAACCAGACTAGACAAAAAAATTTGTGAGAAAAGATCCGGTTTGCAGAAGAAAAAATCATCTTTCATCAGGACAATGCACCTGCCCACAAAGGTGTTTTGGCAATGGGAAAATTAAGCCATCTGCACTATGAATTGTTGGAATATCCACCCTATTCCCCAGATTTGGCTCCCTCTGACTTCTGTCTCTTCCCAAAACTAAAACTCTTCCTTGCTGGTCAGAGTTTTTCTTCAAATCAAGAGGTGATTGCAGCTGTAGAGGGGTATTTTGCAGATCTTACTGAGAACCACTACAGGGATGGGATAATGGCCCTGGAGCATCGCTGGAATAAATGTATTAGTCTTAAGGGAGATTATGTTGAAAAATAAAAATTATTTTGAAATTATAAATTCGTTTTTTATTTTTAACTTTTCAGATAATCCTTGTAATTCCACATGAATTCCTTTCTCTTTGATACTCCTGCATCCATTCTCCAAGTCAAATTGCATGGTTTGACTCACTCCAACTATCTCAGTTACATTCAGATTCTTTGATATGACCAAATCTAAAATTCTTGAACCTCATGTTCCATCTACTAAATGTTGTCTAAGACATTTTTACTCAAGTATTCCAGAAATTCCATTCCCTTGCTACTACTACATGTAGTTTCTGCTTCTCAATTTATGCTGCTGCACTCAGGCTTGCCATAAATACTGTTACAACTTCCTCAAACCTGTGCACTTCCCACAGAATTGCCCAAGCCCAGTTCTGTTAGTGATGCTGTCCGCAGCCAACATTCGCCGGCTGTAAGGGGCAACATGCGCTAAAAGCACTTGGGTTCAGTAGGATGTTTGCACTATTAACCATTATAATGATACAGAAGATGTATTTGACCACAAAAGAATAGGTCAGCTTTGTTGTGTTAGGATGCAACAGCTTGTGAGGGCTGTAGAGACACACCACTGTAATCCTGTGAGAAAACAGGATTACAGTGGTGTGTCTCTGTAATCCTGTTTTCTGAGAAATTATCATTTCACAGAGGACTATATCACATGTATTAACTGATGACTTGGGGGTGAGAGCCTATTGTCGTTCTACTGGACACATCCTAACATCACAAGTTATACAGCAGAGGGTGATAATTTCAAAGACACTTCTCTAGCAGTGCACAAAGAACAGATACAGAGATATCTGTATGCTGCTATATCCTCTTCACAAATGAGAAGATTTTCACCATTGAAGAGTCATTTAACCACCAAAACAAATAGGTATATGCTCCAGATGGTTGCACAACATGTGCCATAGCAACCGAGGGGGGGGGATGATATATCAGGGAGTATCCAAGTTGCATTTCTGCAAGAAAGGGGTCAAAACCTCTGCCAAGGTTCAAGAACAGTTGCTGGAACCCATGGTATGGCCCATGAACAACACCTTGTTTTTGGATAGGTGGTAAACTTTCCAACAGGACAGCCTCTGCACACGTGAGAATCATACAACAGTGATTGGAGACAAATATCAATCTGTTGGACTTCAAACTGTGGTTGAAGCTTGAGAGAGAGAACAGCCTGCAAGAAATGATACCCCATCATTACCAGGCTGAAGGTGGATTTGGAGTGAGCAGTGCCAGCATTTCTATTGGATGTTGTGCATGCTGCCATTCATATGTGTCCTACAGACTTCAGCCATGCATGAAGGCAAAAAGGGGACATTTCGAACATGGTGTGCTGCTATATGCATGTGGTTTTTATGTGCTGAAAGCTGTAAATGATTTACCAATAGATTAAAGGTTTATTCACTGTTCAAGTTGTAACAGTATTTATGACTAGATTAGACAGTTAAAATATTCAATAATGATCATTCTTTTTGCATTTGTAGCTCAACTGCTTAAACATCTTCTGCTCTTCACCCTCTATGCTTCCTGGCTTATAGCTATAACCTACACCTCACAACATATGCTCTCAAATACCATTAAGGGAACTGTCATCCAAATACTCCACTCAGAGAAGACACAATTCATCACTGATTATTGTCATCATCTGAGACCTCCAGTGAGTCAAGCACTTATCAAGGGAGGCTCTAAATCACCCAAACCAACTGTCATACCTTCTCTTAAATTCATTCCCACCATATGCACTCAGTACCCCCTAAAGGCAAGCTATTCTACTCTCTGCTCTATGAGAGAAAAACCTAGCTCTCATGCCTCTCTTGACTGTGAACAAACTTAACTTCCATAGATGCCCTGTGTCCCCCCCCCCAATTTCCACATAATGAAGAATTTCATCAGATGATATCCTATAACACCCATTGAAAAGTTTATATACCGCTATCATATCACCCCTCTTTCTCCTGTTAACCAGTCCATAATCCACATACTTGCAATCTGTCCTCATAATCTAAATCTCATAAACTGGATACGATCTTTGTAACTCTTTTTTGCACCCTTTTCACAGTGTCTTTATCCCCTGGGAATCCAGGAGACCAAATCTGCACACAGTAATCCAGGTGCAGTTGTATCAAGGCCTTATAAAGAGGAAAAATGACTTATTCTTACATCTCAAGGTTTGCTTCAACATAGCAATTATCCTCTGAGTTGTATTTGAAACTTTACTGTGACCTTTGAACTTCAAATTCCTAATCACCATTACGGCAAGATCCCTTGCCTCATCAGTTTCTTGTATCTTAACTGCACTAACATGATATGTTGCTGGAAATCTCATCATACCAAAATACATAACTTTACACTTACTAACATTAAACTGAATATCATTTTCTGAACAGTAACATCCCTGATTGCTCTGCTATCTTTGCATCATCAGCACAACTCTCCTGTTTAGATCCTTCCTGATGTCATTAATGTGTAGATTGAACAACAATGAACTAAGAACTGAACCCCTGAGGTATACAACTGGTCACCTTAAATCTGGCAGATTCACACCCATCCTATACCACTTATTTTTTATATCTGTCTGTCAACCATCTCCTGATCCAAGTCAAGAGTTTATATTCCAATCCCATATTCTCCAATTAACAACCTTGTAATAACCTTTCATGTGGCATCCTATCAAATGCCTTAGCAAAATTCAGCATCATCATAGTGTATCCATTCCATTTATCCAACTTGGCTGTAACATTATTATAAAATATGACCTTCGTTTAGTAAACCCATGCTGGTCCTTGCAGAGTATAGCTTGTTTGTCTACCCATCTCTGTATGCGAGTTCTTATCGACGTCTCTAAAATCTTTACTACCACAGCAGCGGTACTGGTAGGTCGGTAGTTAGACACATCAGTTTTTGCAACACCCTTGTGCAATGGAACCATCATACATTGTTTCCATTCCTGAGCTGAGACTTGAGTTATACAAACATGTGAAAGGCATAGCCAATTTGGCTAAACTTTCCGTTAGCAAACATGCTGGTATTCCATCTGTTGTCTGTATTTACTAATTCTTATCCAGGTTATGCAGTAGCAATTCAACCTCATTTTCATGCACTCAAATTCTTCATCCAATATAGCAGCAGCACTGTGCACCATGTTACAAACACCTGGTTGATATATCTTAGCAAAGTGAGCTCTCGTTAATTGAACAATCTCATTAGCTTCTGATACTAAAGTACCATCTGCATTCATTAAAGTTATTCTTCCACATTCATTCTTTCTTTTTCATGCAGCATAACAATAAAATTCTTTTGGGTTGCTTTTAGCTTTCATAGCCAATTTCTTTTCATACTCTGATTTAGTTTTCCGCACAATAGTCATTACTTTTCTGGCCTCAGCTTTATATATTTCATAACTTCTCTCACTGTTATTCTCACAGTGTTCTTTCCACATCATCATCTTCTTCTTGTGGATCTCTTGCTTAATAAGGTTGCACATTCATTTCTCTCCCAGCCTATTTATTCTTCGAACATTAGGGATACATTCAGATACCGCCTCATTTAAACACTTTTTCAAAGATTTCTAGGCATTGCTGACGTTTTTTCCAATTTAGTAATTGATACATTGGACCAAAGATAGTATTCTCCTAAATTAATCATAATTTCCATCTTTGTAGTTCAACTTGTAACTTGTTCTAATGGGAACATCAGTATAATTAGATACTTTTCAAGAAGTATGTAACATCAACAAAGTGGAACATGTTAGAAATATGTAATTAAGAGAGAGAGAGAGATCAGGCATAAAAATGTGATAACTGCAGTATACGAAAGCAAGATGAGATGGGCAGGCCACATAGCCAGACTCAGGGATAACAGATGGACATATAGAATACTCATTTGGCAACTGAAAATAAAGAGAAAACCAGGGGGGGGAGACTCCCCTTCAAGATGGGAAGACCCATTAGTGAAATCTAGGGGTCATTCATAACATGGAAGAGAAAGGCTCAAGATCGAGATCATTGGAGGCATCTTTGTGACCTGCACTCATGGAGAAATCCTGAATGAAACACAAGTCCATCAAGGTAAACTTCCCAAGAAAGAACAGCATGATCACTGTCACCAACTGATGGTAAAATAGCCATATTCTTAACAGAGGCCCCTTCTCTTCTACTCAATGTTTGGATAATTAAAGTTACCCATAATGACCACTCATTTAGTACCTGTATGGCTAAATTGGTGATGCATTTCTTTGTTCCCTACAACTGAACTGCCAGGTCTATAGCAACATCCTACCTTATATTTAATTTTGTTAGCCTCCACTTCACATCAGATAGCCTCAAACTCACTGCTATAGGGGACATTGTTAGCATCATTGTTTCTTGCATTTCTACCCTAACTGGGCTTAAGTCATCTGATATCCTTAGTAGTACCCCACCCCCTTCTTCTCCTCCTGTCTCTTCTGTCACTCCTAAAAATAGCATACCATTACACTCTATTTCAGTTACTATATCTAATTCTGATAGCCAGGTTTCACTAATGCTAACCATCTTAGGCCATATTGTATTCAATAAAGAAATGAACTCAACCCCTTTGTTTCTGATGCTCCTGGCATTTGTGCACAGACACAACAAATTACCACCTAGCTTATTCTTATAATTAGATATGCAATCTATTTGACCTTGTTGTAGAACTTTCTCTTTTCCCTCCACAGACATACTCAAAGCATATTTTTCCACCCCTTTGCCAGATATATAACCATGTTCAAAGCCTTTCATATCTTTATGACATCTGCATACTATAGCTGAACTTGCACACATTTTCCCCATTCCTCCTTTGATGATCTAGTTTCCCTGACTCTGCATTAGGTTTTATACCAATAATTAATTTTTCCAGGCTCCTGATTCAAACAAATTCAAGTGCAGACCATCCCTCTTATGAGTCTTTTCTATCATCAGGCACACCCCACATATCTAAAAACCCATATCCATTTCTTCTTAACTCAGTCCCATTGTATCTAGGTAGCAAACCTACAATTTTTACTCTCACATTTCTTTCTCGCTTCATACAACAAATCTTTCATAACTTCTCTCATACTACATTTGTCACTACTTAAATTATTAGTACCTACAAGAACTACCATCTCTTTTACTTTTCTTTTCTGTTTTTTAGTTACATTTGTCATATCTTTAATTTTTGCCCCCGAGTAACTAGAAGTAGTAACTCCCCCTGCAAGCTCAAATTTTAAGATTTTATCACCATACCATATTACCTCTTTTTTTCTTAGATTTTAATTGCCTTACCTTGTTGTTATTAATATTATGATTACCAAGTTCACTGCTTTCCTGCCTCCTCTTGTTCAAATCCTTTTTCTTATCCTGTCTAAGATTCATTAAATGTATCCACTTTTTCTGGTCAGTTTTCTAATAATTTCTTTTAATCAGTATATTTCCAACGTCAGATTATCATCGGATAAGTTATTATCATCACTGTAGCTATGCTTTTGTTTATCGGGACAAATGTTCTCCTCAGTAGTAACAACTTTTAGACACTGCCCTGATGAGTTTCTAGTGCCATTCTTAAGAGTAGTATATACTAACAATCAGTGGCATCGTGTGCACATTTCGGTTGGGTGTGCTGTCGTGTGGATTATGCAACCTGCGCTACAAATTTCATGTCAATTTGACCATCTGCGGCGTGCGTCTGCAGAAAATTTTCCAGTGGGGGGGGGGGGGTGCAAAGCTTGGAGACAAATAATTACATCAATAAATTTTTATAATTATTGATTTAATTAAATAATTACATTAATAAACATCTGCTTTTTTTATTTGATGTAATTATTTGTCGATTAAACTATAAATACATTATTTTCATTTTGCATTGATTTTAATGATCTTTAATTCTTGGGGAAAAAAAGGTATTTAAAATTAATAGTTTTTAGCACAATTTCATATATAAAAAATTGACTGGCATATTTTATTAAAAATCATTCAATTAATCCTAAATTAAATTATTTCCGTTTAAAAGCAAAAAAAATCATAAAACTAACAAGTAAAATAATATTAAATTACATACACTTACCTTTTAAAAATGTATTTTTCTGTTTAAATTTGTTTCACTATAAATTTACAGTTCACACTTCACTCAGTGACTCACTAGACACAAAGGGAAAACTAACCAGTCACTGTTCACAAATCAGAAAAAGATGAACCAAAAAACAGCAACACGTGTTTTATTGCTGCAATAAAACATGACCGTGCGATTGCATTTTTATCGATGTATGAAAGTTTTGAGAGGACATAGCGCATCAGCGATCATCTTAATTGGTCCAATGCAATTAATTGCAAGATAAGTAATTAACTTTGAATACTTTGCGTAGAGTGGGGGAACAATCGGTTTTAGGATTTATTAGAAAACAACAATGAAGGAGAATGCTATATTTGGTTGGTATATTTGAAATACTCGAAGATGAAAATATGTGAACCATCATTTATAAGACATGTAAGAATAGGAAAGAATAAGTGTGAGTAGAGACACTTTCATTAATGATAAACACTTTCATTAATGGTAAACGAATTATTAATAATTATCATTTGTGATATGTGTGTCCTATAAGTTGCTGGGTAGAGCGAATAGCATGATCCTATAAAGTCTAAACATGAATAAGTGAATTTATGATGGCATAATTTAAAAAAATTTAAAAAAAAACTTATGAAGAGAGAGAGAGAGAGAGAGTACTGCAAGAATAAATATGGTTTGATAGAGCAGCAAATCATCTCGTAAAATTTGATGCACAATTTGTGTATGTTTCGCTCCGTTTTTCAAGAATTTTATTTTGTTTACTGAGATTCAGTATACAAAACATCCGATCATTATCGGAATTATCCACACTTTCAGAAATCCTACATTTATTAGGTTTTTTTTTTTTTTTTTTTGTTTAGTATCAGCGGTTCTTCTGTCTTATCAATTTCACATATGCTGTTATTTTGTTGTAGATCAACAATATCTTATAATACACAGAATATTCATTTTTATTCAGGAATAGATGTTTTTTACTGCCTGTTGTTTTCGAAGAATAGAATAAAAATGTCTCTATATACTGTTAAAAAACTTTGCAACCTCAACAGATGCTATACTACACAAGCAAAAGAAAAAAAAAAACAATTACCTTTTTTCTCCTAACATCCACTTTAAATTTTCAGGTTCCAGAAAACGTGTAACAGCTGTTTGTAATACAGCAATCGCTCAACTCATGACGAGTGACAACGTTCATTTGGATTGGTTGACACTAACTAATCATAGACGCTAGGTGCTGGGTGAGCTCAAAATGTTAGCTCACCCAGCCACACATTCTCAGCTGTTTAAAAATACAAGAAATACGCGTTGAAAAGTGCCCTCTTCATGAAGCACTAATGCTTTATTACCCTTCTGAAGCATTAGTATATTGTGTTCAATTTTAAGTCTGCAAACAATTGGGGAGTCTTTAACAGGAATAAATGCAAAAATATAATATCGGTGATATTGAAATTTCGTGGATGAGCACCACACACCTAGCACACCCAGAATATTCGTCCCCTGCTAACAATATTTCTAGTTATTATTAAATGCTGTAGTACAATAATAAAATACACCAATAAATCCAAGTAAATGCTCCATTAAACATTAATATAAAACATTTATAATATTTATAAATAAAATATTTATAATATTTTATAAAAACTATAAAATAACATTATAAGCAATACTCCATCATAATATTTGCCCTTTCTATTTTTCCAGAAAATGCTCTGTCTTACAACTTCTATTCCTATCAGTATATCATCTTTTGTCAACAACATCTCACTGATCCTAATAGCCTTTGGTTGGGATGAGGTTATCAGCACCACCAATTCATCTCCTTTTGGATATGCTTGGCATTAGTATAAAGAATCATTCACACATTGTCAGTGTTTCTATACTTTTCATTATTTTATCCAGGTTCCACTGGATTCTGCATTATGTTATATGCTCCATCTACTCCTAAATGATTATTCCCACAAGAGGCCACTCCATCTCCCCCCCCACACACACCATCATCTGCCCTGATAATTCTAGTTTACCTGCACGCTGACATCAGTTGTTCAGAGTACAACATTCTCTCTAGATGCTTACTTCCCTTCTCATTCAAATGCAAGCCATCTTTCACATACAGTTCGTTTCTGTCCTAAAATGCACTCCACGCCTTCACATAATCTAAGCCTCTCTTTTGACAGGTTTTACTTAATTGTAAGCCTGTGTTTACTATTTTATGATGTACCTTCGATAGTGCATTGACAAGGTTAACGTGACATGTTCTTCAGCTGGAAAAAGCTGAGAAGATTTAGTCTATCTCATATGAAGATGGCTGGGTTTATCCTTAAGAAAATTTATTTAATTTTATTTAAAAAAAACTAGCCAGCAAACACACAGTTAACAGATATACTGGCTCCTTAGATTTAGTTGATTTGTCTATTATTCCATCCATTATTAATACAGATCAATAAAAAATTACACTGCATTTTGAGTTGATTTAAATGAGTATTAAAAAAGGTTGTTATAAGTGTTACAACTCAGAACCTAACTTCATACCAGAACATGCATCATTTGATTTTTTATAAACAGGCAGATATAAGAAGAATTTTAAATAACTTAGATACTAAGAAGTTTTCTAATCCTGCTGGCACCTTCGTCCTTTGTTTGTTGGCTACTTATGCAACAAACTAGTTGATAGTTCACCACTACTTTTGGATCCTAGTGGCACAATCATCCTCTCCTTCAATTCCTCATAAACTGTTCCTGTTGCAGTTTAAACTCTGAACAATCAAATCTGTTAGCTCCATTGTTCATTCTCTTAATACATGTTGTGATATTCCATCTAGTGATGCTGATTACATGAAGCTTATGTATAATATCTTGTATTCTTCACGTTCATCTACTTTCTTGTCTTCCCCCATTATGGTATTCATTTCTATTCTCCTTACTCAATGTGAAATATATGCTGGCAAATTATTTATTAGGCAGTCATTAATGGACATTTCTACTGTATCACAGCAAATTTTTCTCATTGGTTGGAAAGTAAATTGTACTTGGCAGGAAATTATATTCTTGTTTTTGCCCTTTACCCAAGAGTGGGCAAACAAGAGTTTGTGCACAGAACATCTTCTTGACTAGGTTGCATGAATATAGAGGCTCATTTCTTTCATTGATACATGGCAATCACCATTCATTATAGTAATATTTTGGAGATTGCTACCATGTTGGAGTAGTAAATTTAACATAAACTAAAGTAATTATCCAATGTTTTGGCTGTCATATTAAGGTGTACATCATCTGGAGTACACACACGTGCGTGTATTTATAATGTATACAGAGAGAGAGAGAGAGAGAGAAAGAAACAAGCTACATTATAATCCACACTGTTTGTCTAAATTTCTGGAAGAAATAACCTCTACTGAGATCAGGTAACTCACCCTTCAGACAAAAAGCTTTTTATAAGTGTTACTATATCACATTTCAGATTGGATTCAAATCTCAGCTGGTAAGTGATGAATATCTGTCCAACTGGCTTTCTCATCTGTGTTATGATGGCAGCAATCAGAGCAAGAGTATTCTGAATTAGCATAACTTGCTGTTATAAAACTAATTGAGTCAGAGTCACTTGGCTCAAAATGTATATAGCTATTGAAACACAAATTATTTTTCATATATATTTGATCATTTTCATGTATATTTGATGATGCTCTCATCATGAATGTTAGTCTATATGTATACTGAAGGTTATAATAATAAACTAAGGGTATTATATCAAATTTAAAATTCATATTTATAAGCTATTTAAAATAACTCATAATTTATATAATATTCTTTAGATTTAATTTTAGATGTCTTTTTTTTTTCTATTATTTTTAGACTCAGTCACTTACAGAATTCTTTGTTTGCAATTGAAGCAAAGAATAAAGATCTTACTTTGCTTCTTAAGACTGCCCAGGAAGATAACAACAACTTTAAACAAAAGCATGAGGATGTTTTAAATAAAGAGAGAATGGTAATTATGATTAAGAGAATGGTGAGAGAGAAAGTATAATTGTTTAACAGTAATATATTATCATTCAGTACTCCATAACTAATAACTTTTATTTTGTTTTTATACATATGTACACAGTCAAAATATTATACTTGTAATCATCATCAGATATCCATGGAATTGGAAGACTCATTGTGGGAGGTCTCACAGTCACTCAGGCTGTGCCTTAAACACATTTGCTTCACATTCAGCAAATCAGGTATTGCCTTCCAATCACTTGCCACACTACATGAAAAAAAAAAAAAAAAAAAACTGCTTCTGACTCTCCACGTTCAAACTGTCCTTACTCATTTTTCAGAAATGGTTTGTTTTCCCATATACTATGAAAACCCATCCACATTAATCTGTTAATAATGACCTGCCAACTAATATATTTAAATCACATCTCCTCCTTATCCAACAGACTGCAAATTAAATTTCCTCAGGCTTTCTTCATGCTCCACATTATCAGTCACATTTCCAATATCTCTTCATTCTTTTGAAAACAAGATGACCAATTTGTGCACAATAATAATAAACTGTAGTCCACATATATATATATATATATATATGATTATGGCTTTATGTACAGTGAAACATTAATAGTCTTACTTCTAGACCTCTGTATCATTGCTATATTCTATTGTGCTGTTCTTACACTTTCAGCAGTGTCCACCTAAATTTCAGGTCTATACACCATCACCATATATTTCTTATTTCCTCCATCTCCTTCAAATTATTCCACCAGTCATATGCTCTACATCCCTTCTTTGCTTACCAAATTTTAAAACCTTACACTTTGCAGCATTGAGCTGCTAGTAGGAATGACCTATCATGTCATTCCTACCAGTCATTGATGATGATTATATTAGCTGATGATTTTATATGATGATTATTTTCCTATAGCTAGGAAAATGCAACTCCTAAATTTCATCACTCTTCTCTTTCACAAGCCATCCTCATCCAGTTCTTTCTTACTGTTCCTGTGATCTCCTCATTCCTCATCATCATGTTTTCCACTGATTCTGTTGATCTCTCTGGGAATCCAAAATATAGTAAGGACTATTCATCATTTTCCATTCTGCTTACATGGCCAGCGCAGTTCCACTTTAATAGTTTGCCTTTTTGAATACCATCAACAATTTTTGTTACCTGTTTAATATTGGAATATTTTATCTTCTTTTTTTTTATTTTTTCCCCCCAAATGCATTGCTTGGAAAGAAGTCAGCAGATAGTGTGAGGAAAAAACACCCATGTGCACACCTTAATAAGAATGTCGGACATCTTTTCCCTGTAATGACTACAGCAATCATATTTTCCACAAGTGTACAATAGCGAACAGTGGGAGTTTTGGACCATTCTTCCTGTAGGCATGTAATGAGATTCTGGACTGTTGTGGGGCAGATGTCCATTTACCTCACCCGATGCTCCAGTTTATCCAACAGATGTTCAGTAGGGTTGAGATCAGGGTTCTGTGGAGACCAGTCAACTGTGATGCCATTCATGTCCAACAACCACACGGTTACAGCAGCC